>NC_044328.1:94557257-94857257 GCF_007399415.2 Gopherus evgoodei
TTGACAAGATTCTTGTATTTTTCATCGTCCAGACTTTTGTAGAAATCCCACAAGCTGCTTTCTCTGTGCTTATTTTGGTAAACTGCTGAACACTGAAGTTCAATAACCTCCTACTGCAAATCTAGTGGCACTTCCTCCGGATCCACAGAAAAGGGATCTTCAATCAGCTTCAACTGGACATCTTGTTCTTTAGACAAAGTAAATCTTCTGTCAAATTCTTCAATCAAAAGATTGAAGAGCTTTGCATATTTTTTCCTGAGTTGGCATGTTTGTGCTGAGGGATACGCTGTGCACAAGTGACACATTTCACCTTTTGACAGCTGACTTCTGAAAAGTTTCAATTTCATTTTGAAAGCTTTCACTGCTGCACACATTTGAAATATAAGTTGATTTTTTCCCTGAAGTTGAATGTTGAGATCATTCAGGTATGCTGTAATATCACAAAAGAAAAAGAGAACTTGATTCCAGGACTCATTTTCAAGCTCTGGGCCAATAAAATTCCCATTTTCCAGGAATTTTGCTACCTCCTTTTTCAAAGCAATGAAACTCTTCCTCGACTCAACCACCTCACCTCCCTATGGTAGATTAAGTCGCTGCACCCTTCAAGAAAGACTCGAAATGTCCTATGTCTTAGTCCTCTAGAATGGATGTAATTTACAACAGAAATTACCACTGACATTACATGCTCAAATTTTAAGACTTTGCTACCCAAAACCTGCTGATGTATAATGCAGTGATGTTTGGTTATTTGTCTCCCGATAAATCCTTCAAGAAGAGTAACTGCTCCAACATTTTTTCCGCACATAGCTGGAGTATCATTAGTACAAATGGCCATCAAGTTTGTGAAATCTAATCCCGACTTATCATTCATGCATTTTATCACTTCACTGGAGACTTCTTTTCCAGTTGTGCAACCTGTCATGGAGCACATGCCAACAAGTTCTTCAGTAATTTCAAAGTTTTTATCAATACCTCTAATAAAAATAAGAAGTTGGGCGGTGTCCTTTAAATCTGTGCTTTCATCCATAGCTAGGGAGTAAAAGCAAAATTCACTGACTCTCTGCTTTAACTGATCACTTAGATTGATAGAAATGTCAGCTATTCTTCTCTGCATGATAGACTGATAGTCTCAAATATTCCCTTCTTTTCTGGGCATAACTCAGATACAGCAATCAACACACACTTTTTTAAAAACTCTCCTTCTGTGAAGTATTTCCTAGCAGCAGTAATTTCCTTAGAAATCTGAATGCTTACTTTAGTAACTGTATCGTTCTCAGTGCTCACTTTCTTGAAAATTTACTGTTCTCACTAAGGCTTTTTCGCTAAAATGGCTGCTTTAATTAATTTTTCATTTGGGTTCAATTTGGTGAGATTGGGATGTTTAGTTTTAAAGTGCCACCGAAGGTTGTATTCTTTCGGAACGGCTAACATTTCGCAACACACGAAGCACAGTATTTTAACTTTGAAACAGTACATAAGTATTTATTCATCCATTCAGTGTTGAAAACTCTGTGCTCTCTTTTTCTTTTCACTCATGGTATCCATGATGAAGCTTAAGATTTTGTTGAATAAATTCACACACAAGGGAAATGCTCACAGTCACACACAAAGAGAAGAGATATCTCATGGCGCATGGCACACTAGGAAGGCACTGACAGTGTGTGGAAGCCTGTAGAAGGGGAAAGAAATGGCACACATAGAGTGACCAGATAACAGAAGCAAAATAGGACCCACTCCCTCCCTGCTTGGCCCCACCATCACACCCCTCTTCACCCCCTAGCCCCCTGCTGGATTGCTGTGTCCCTCGTAGTCAGTCCCCCACCCACCACTCGCCTCCTTTCACCTCCTCCCTCGCCTGCCTGCAGGGGCGGCTCCAGGCCCCAGCACACCAAGCACATGCTTAGAGCAGCATGCTGTGGGAGGCGCTGTGCTGGCCGCCGGGAGGGCGGCAGGCAGGCAGCCTTTGGCATCATGCCTGCAGAGGGTCCGCTGGTCCCGCGGCTCGGTGGGCCTCCCGTAGGCATGGAGCCATGGGACCAGCGGACCCTCCGCAGGCACGCCTGCGGGAAGTTCACCGGAGCTGCAGGACCGGCGACCGGCAGAGCGCCCTCCGCAGCATGCCGCCGTGCTTGGGGCGGCGAAATGTCTAGAGCCGCCCCTGCCTGCCAGAAACCCCCCTGGCCACCCCTAGAACCCGTGCTGGCTCACTGCTCGCCTCTTTGCCCACCAGCCGCTTGCCCAGCCACTCGCCTCCAACTCGCCACTCACCTCCTCCCCCCAGTATAAAGCCTCATGCAAAGACCCAGGGGTCACTATATTACTGCACACAGCAGTCAATCAATGCAGTTGTAGATAAATCTCTGCATTATGCATTTTTGTATAACTTCTATATGACTTTGTAATATGTTATAGCGGCCCCCTAAGGTAGTATAATTAAGGTGAAAGAAAAATGTCTTTTTGCTAGAAGTAGAATAAGATCTTCCCCCCAATTTTGTAATCAATTGCCCTGTTGAATGAATGAGGTGTGAATGAGGAAGGTATGAAAGGCAGCACCTCCAGACAGCTGCAGCCCTTAGAGAGGGGATGGGAGCCAGACCAAGAACAATCAAACTTGTCAAGTGGGCTGACTAGAGAAGAGCAGACATACTGATGGCCTCGGGGGGTTAGAAGCAAGCACCTTCCTTTGGGAACACCCTCTTTGCAGCACTGGGACAACCCCCAGCCCAGAGAAAAGCAGCAAAAAGGACCAATTTTTATGAGAGACAAGATCAATAGAACAGGTCAGCCACCGACTCACCGCTTGCCTCCTCACTTCCCCAAGTAAAAAGCCCCCCTGCTCGGCTCATCCCCCCACCCTGCCAGCTCACCTACTCACCCTCTGCCACCCGCTTACCTCCTCAGCCCCCCACCTCCCCCATGCTCACCTACTCACCCCTCACTCACCTCCTCAGCCCCCCGTGCTGCCGCCAGCTCACCTACCTGTGTGCCACCGGCTCCCTGCTCCCTCTGCTACTGCCTATCCGCTTGCCTCCTCAGCCCTGCACACATGCCGGGCTTGCCTTCTCAGCCCCTCACCCCTCTAGCTCACCTACTCACCCCCCGCTCGCCTCCTCAGTCTCCCCCCCGCCGCCAGCTCACCTGCCTGTCTGCTGCCAGCTCACTTGCTGCCCCTACCACTGCCCACCTACTCACATCCTCAGCCCCCTCCTCCCCATTTTAGACTTAAACAACAATCAGTTGCTGCCATACAAGCATGCAGGTTACAAGAGGGTTTAACCCTGAGATATTTTATAATTGCCATTGGTAAAGTAAGTGGGTAGCTGGAAAAATGATTGTACTGCAAGTATAATGTTCTCACTGTATTTAGGGTAAATTTTCTGAGCTGATCTGTATTTTAGCTGCATGACCAAAATAACCATTTGTGGAGCTATACAGGCTGAAACCTTATGCCCTTCTTTACAATATATCTGGATGTAATTTGAAAAGTCTTTCTGGCTCATGCACATCTCCAAAATCAACAAAGAAAACACACGTTCACCAACAACATCCTTGCATTGAAGTTCTGACCTATGTTCAGCCATGACTGACAGTCCTGATATAAAGTAACATTTCTGCAATAGTCACAAATGGAGACTAATATGAAACCATGGAATTCATTATCCCCATAAATCAAAATTCAGGATTTGAACCCACCTGAAAGGTTAGTTCATGTATTTACAGTACTGGCTAGCACCCTGTCTAGTGTCCTTCTAAATACTTGATTTTAAAAGTACTTGTATTTTACTATGTCAGTGAATTTATAGCACAGGAGAAGAGAGAAATTATTACGGAGTTGAAAATGTATATAAAGAATCCTCTGGAAAATAAAATTCTTAAATGTGGAATACTGATTAAGTTTGATCTCTGAGGTCAACTATTTCCATATGAGTGGAATATAATTGCTCCGTAATATTTGAGTATTCTGAAACTGGTATGTCATTGGATAAATGCCCGAGGGGAAGCCACACATTCATGCTTTCCCCTGCAGCTACTGCACATAAGCTGCAGATTGAGTGGCAAGTAATGAATTTGATGGCATTATACACCCTCCATATATATTTAAGTATGACTCTCTAAAGGGCAAAGCTTGGTTAAGCAATCCATATATTGAGTAGCAAACAAATGTTATCATAGTTATTAGCCTGAGGCAGCGTCATTCATCGGGCACAATTTAAATTTTAATGTTGGCTCAAAACATTGCTAAAAATAAAATGATCTGTTTCCAAAAAGGGTTTGACAACAGCAAAATTAAAACTTATTTGTTGAAGGGGGAGGCACAATGCCAAATAAGTTCTGATAATTTGCTGCAGTTTTGCTGAAGTACGCTCTGTTGTGTGCTTGTTTTTAATCCCCTCCACCTTCTTTCCTTTACCATAAGCTTCTAAGTGTCTTCCAGAAGAAAACACAGCCACATCAGGAAGTAAGGCGCAGAAAAGGAGTTGCTGGAGGGGTCTTCCAGGGCAGGGCCTAGAAGGCAGACCGCCACTGCTAGGCAGTAAGCAGGCACATAGTAGCTTTTGTAGGATTAATCTCTCTGGCCAAGCAGCAGAATTCCCCAAACTGACTGTAGATGTTTGGGTGATAATTTTCAGGTATTTCTACAGGATAACCTTAGCTGTAGCATAGGCAGAGCTTCCAGACCTTTGATGTGCTGGGGGGAGAAATGGCAAGTAAAATTAGCCCAGAAGCTTGAGGCAGACAAATAACTCATGCAAACTGTAGTTTGCTATGTTAGCTCAATCAGGGAGGATGAGGCCCTCTTCTAGCAGCTGAGGTGTGAAAACCAAGGGAGGAGAAACTGGTTTTGTAGTTGGCAAGCCATTCACAGTCTTTGTTTAATCCTGAGCTGATGGTGTCAAATTTGCAGATGAACTGAAGCTCAGCAGTTTCCCTTTGAAGTCGGGTCCTGAAGTTTTTTTGCTGCAGGATGGCCATCTTAAGATCTACTATTGTGTGGCCAGGGAGGTTGAAGTGTTCTCCTACAGGTTTTTGTATATTGCCATTCCTAATATCTGATTTGTGTCCATTTATCCTTTTCCGTAGAGATTGTCCAGTTTGGCCGATGTACATAGCATGTGGGCAGAGTTGGCATCGAGGTTTGTTGCATGGATTGGTTCCTGAGTTAGAGTTACTACGGTGCAGTGTGCACAGACAACCTGCCAACCTGAAGCATTGTCTCATCAGTAACTGCACACTGCACCATAGTAACTAACTCAGGAACCAATCCATGCAACAAACCTCGATACCAACTCTGCCCACATATCTACACCAGTGACACCATCACAGGATGAAATGGGTATTCACCCATGAAAGCTCATGCTCCAAAACGTCTGTTAGTCCATAAGATGCCACAGGACTCTTTGCTGCTTTTACAGATCCAGACTACACAGCTACCCCTCTGATAGTAAGCAGAATATACATTATAGCACATGAAAAGATGGGAGTTGCATTACCAAGTGGGCGGTCAGTGCTAACGAGCCAATTCAGTTAAGGTGGAAGTGGCCTATTCTCAACAGTCGATTCCATTAATGATGCACATGAAGAAATATACTCCATCTCTTAGACTTTTAGCTCTGTTGGCTTTGTGGTGATAATAGGCGTTAATTATCAGAATGGTGTTCATATAGCTCAGTTAAGAGCTATGGGATAGATCCTGAGCTGGTGTAAACTGATATAGCTCTATGGAGGTCAGTAGAGCTATAGGAGTTTACACTAGCTGAGGATTTGTCCTTTAGTCCAAATCATTAAAATTTCTCTTGTCCTTCAGGGGATTTCTACCCTTGAAGGGTGAATTGAATAACATTGAGTTCCTGTAAAAAAGATAATATCATCGAATGGGAAAGGTGGAATTTTAAGTCTCCAGAAATGCCCTTCAGTCACTAAAGAAAGTAGATTCTAGCTGACTACACATTCTGTTATTACACAGCAGCTTTTCAGAGTGGGACTGTTCCTCAGCGTAGGCCCAAGACTTCCAGTAAAAGTTTATTCAGCCTTTGAGTTTGCTGCTAGACTACTGATTGATTAAAGAATGTTTCACACAGAGAAAAATGACAACAACATAACTGAATTGTTATACTTTCCTGGTAATTATCCACGAAGCACTAGGGCCCAGATCCACAAAGGTATTTAGGGCATTTTAAACAGAAGAGCAAAGACTCTCCCTACCCCTAGGAGACCACAATATAAACAACATAGAGGCAGGAAAACAGATGGTGAGAGGGGTAAAGGTTATCACATAGACCTAGCGGTCAAGGTGTTGCTTGGTCTTGGAAAAATAAGGCTGTGTTCACATAAATATGTATATGTGTATGTTTATTAGAGTAAATGCCCACGTAGCCTCATACATGTCATTATCAGTCCACTAGTTTCCCATAGGCACCAAGACAGGAGTCTTCCTTTAAGAAGGCCTTGAATGCAGTAAAGTCAGTGCCTTCCAGATCACCTCAGGTATTTTTATGCCTAGAGGTGTCACTGAATAAAGGACAGCCATTTATGTGAGCAGCTGATGAATAGTAGACAAGGCTAGCATCACTGGAAGACGGGGGGCGGGAAGGACTAAAATAACACACATTGGATAAGCAGACCCTGGTAGGGCTTGGAAAGCTATTCAAGGAACTTGACCTTGATGCGGGGATGGAGCAGCTGGTGGAGGGATTCAAAGACTGAGCTGGCATGGTCAAAATGATGGGCTAAGATGATGATCTTGGCATTAATATTTTATATGGGCTGGAAGAGGATAACGTTAGCAATCACAAAACCATATATGCATAAGATTTTGGCTTCATCTGATCCAGAACACTGATCCATTCTGGTCTTGGAGCCAACTGAGAATTAAAACTATGAGGACAAGTTCCACATCTATTTGGGGATCTGAATCCAAAAATGCCCTGAAATACTAATGTTTTGGGATTCAGAGTTGGTCCACCTGTAGTTTTAAATCCTGATCACACTGGTACCTTTTTAGGAAAAAAAAATCTGGTTGAAGCCAAATGGGTAAAATTTTCAAAAGTGCCAAAGTTTCATTTTCAAAAGTTAGGCATTTAGATTCCTAAGTGCCTAAGTCACTGAAAATGGAACTTAGGTGGTTTTAAAACTTCAACCCGTACACTAGTCTATTTTATGAAACTTTTGTAGTAGCTTTAATTGTACAGAAAAGCTTTAGCTGGTGGACTTTCTGACTTGTAGCTGTTAGATCAATGATTTAGAATGAACGAGCTTCCAGGATAAAAGGTCAAGTTCTGTCGTGTCTTAACTTTTATTGTTTTCTTCCCACATTCTTTAGTGTTGTGTTGTATAAAAGATAAGTCTATAGATTCATTGGGATATTATGCCTGAGGATTAAAGAAATGAATTCTATGGAAAAATCATTGGTTCGGTGTTACGAAGTCTTTTTGATTGTTAATTTTTGCTCTAATTCCACCTTTTTATTTCTCCTTGACAAAGAGCCTCTCTAGACACTTCGTAAGTTTTATTAAACAGACAACAGAAATTCTTATAAATGAAAGATGAAGCTTGACTTGATCACTTTTAAGGGTTTAAGGCTGCTGATTACGACATATATTTTGAGTTTAAACTGACTATAAACACTGATATCTTCTTCTGTCTGAAGAGAAAAAGTATGGACAAATCATTTATTTGCCCTCAGAGGACAAGATCTTGTTGATGAGAGAGCATTTTAATTAATTGGTGACACACCAACAGAAAGGCACACTTCCTGCATTTTAACTTTTCATTCAAACTCAATATTAAAAGAGATGTGGTGTGGTTAAAATTTTTTTTCAAAAGAGCAAAATTTACTTACTGATGTTGGAACTAATCCCTTAGATCAGTGGTTCTTAACAAATCTCTGTACTACATTAGAACAGAAAAATGTTTCAGGACCCTACTCCTATCTGTCACAAAGGAAGGGAGGGTGGGTCATAATCGAATGGACCTATTCTTGACAAAAGGTGTCATCCAGGAATTAAATAGTTAAAGTTATATAAAATAATTATTAAAATTTCATTTATTGTTCAATATTGATTTGCTTTTTTCATTTTTATCAGCTGAGAAAATAAAAAAAATAGTAGTCAGTTTCTCTAACTCTGGCTCTTGTGCCTTTGCAAATAAACCTGGCTATCATTATACTAAAAGTACAAGTTTCTGTTTAAGAATTTTTTTCCTGTGTGCGCATGTTAGGTTTCCATGAGTTCCTAAAAATTAAAATTTTCTACTTATCCTAGATTTTCTAAAAGCTTCTTATTGTACAAAATCTAAGATTATTAACCAAATTTTACAAAATGGTCCCTTTAAATACTCAGTGCTAATACTAACATGTTCTCACATCTTATATCAAGTCACTTAAGTAACACTGGTTAGGTTTAAAATTTTAATGTATATTCTTTGTTACTAACTCTAGAATACAACAATTGAAACAACTGTAGAAAAATCTAGATGACTTTCTATCACTTTTTTTTCCCGCAGTTCACCAAGCTTGGAATAGATATTTGACTTTGGAAACGTCCTACTAGGGCAAGACCCCATGAGTTTATACTGCACCCGCCTGGGGCTCTTGAGGTGTTACCTCACTACAAATAGACTAAAAACTAACTTTAAACAGGAGTGAAACTGACATTTTCAAGTCACTTTCACAGTATTGCCAATCCCAACTATTCAAAAATCATGAATCAGGGTCACCAAATCATGAGATTATGTAAAAATAACAGATTTGCAGTTCTTTTTATTTGTCTTCTACTTTTTGAGCCTTTAGGGTGCACTGAGGTCAGATTTTGAAGCTTTCTCCAGAGCAAAGTGGACTAGAAACTTCATTTTTCTTTAAGAATGAAGGCTGAAATCACCACATATCAACTTGACTCCAGAAGCTGGGTCTTTAAGGAAAAAAATTATCATGAGACTCATGACAAAATCATGAGAGTTGGCAACACTGCTTTTACTTCTGTTTAAAGGCTAGTTACTTTCCAGAAGGCTTTTAAACACAACACTACAGAGATTGAGTTTCAGTACTCACAGGAGAATAGTTAAAACCAAACACCAAGAAAGTTCTATAATTTTAAAGTTGAGAAAAAAAACTGAGACATCAGGGCCACTGCAGGCAGGAAAGGAAAATAAACAGGCACAGGAGCTCTGGGCACCTTTTCCTTTAGAAAAAATGTTGGAGGGTCAAATATTCTAGTCCTTAATCAACTAAAACTACTATTGCCATCAGTGCCTCCACTTGTAGATATAAACATCACAGTAACCATGTGATAACGTGTTGTCTGTAGCTATACACTTCATGCTTAAATATCTGAGCCATCTTATCCAGAGTCACACATCTTATATGCATTGGCTTAGGGACTGGATTTTCTGGCATATTCTGAACAGTGCTGAGCACACAGTTGGTGCCCAGTGACAATAATTGTTGACTTTATGGACTCTGTGGATGCAGTTTCTGTTCTTTATTCTGGAATTGGCCTGAATACAGCTGAAACCCTAAGAGTTTGAGGCATAAACACATTTGATACTTATATGACACTATCTCATTCCTTTCTTTTCTCAAACTCAGAACAAAAAATAACTGAGCAAAATGGTTTTCAGTTAAAATGTAACCCCCCCCTCATCAGACTTGAGGGCTTGGCTACACTCGAAACTCCAAAGCGCTGCTGCGGGAGCGTTCTCGCGGCAGCGCTTTGAAGTGCAAGTGTGGTCGGGGCACCAGCGCTGGGAGAAATCTCTCCCAGCGCTGCACGTACTCCACCTCCTTGTGGGGATTAGCTTACAGTGCTGGGAGCCGCGCTCCCAGTGCTGGGGCACTGTTTACACTGGCACTTTACAGTGCTGTAACTTGCTGCGCTCAGGGGTGCGTTTTTTCACACACGAGTGAGAAAGTTGAAGCGCTGTAAAGCGTCAGTGTAGCCAAGCCCTTAATCAGCAGCCCTTTCTTATCTTAATCACCCTGCCTTTGTTTGTAAACAGAATACTGAGGCTATGGCTACACTGGCACTTTACAGCACTGCAACTTTCTCGTTCAGGGGTGTGAAAAAACATCCCCGAGTGCAGCAAGTTACACCGCTGTAAAGCACGAGTGTAAACAGTGAGAAGACTGAGAAGTCAACTCCTTGAAGAGATCAGGGAGTGAGCATGTGCACACGCAGGCTAACATACTTTGCACTGAAAAACTTCTGCAATAGCAACAAAGTGGGGAAATATACATTGGAAAACATCAATAGAGTTATCATATAACAGTTGTTAAAGGAAAGTTTTCACAAGTATTCCAAATGTAGCTTGCAGATGTAATAGATATATTAAATGTTTTTCCTTGGCATTGTAGGATACACTTTTGAGATTTAAAAGTCTTGAAAAGACTGAGCTCTGGCCTGTGCTTCAGCAGAAAAGTAGCCTAAAGTGGAGGAAAGGAAAGTGTATTTGAGTGTTGTAGATAGGTTGAGTTAAACTTTGTCAGTATGGGTTGCACAAAACCGCCACCTTCCATGCGGTATGAATATTATTATTTTCAGTCACTTGACAGTCTCTAAACCCAAAAGATAGGCACATGTCTCCGCCCAAAACAAAGGCAAATACTTAAGGCTTCTCAGAAATTCAAATGACCTAGGGGGAAGGGTTTACTGAATATTGTCTGACACAATTACACAAACATAAGCACAGTGTGTGACTCTGGGAATAGCTGAGAAAGGGGCTTCTGGGTATGGTGGTGGCCAATCAGGCTTGGGGGTGTAAGCAACTAAACTAACTCCAGTTTGGTTGCTCTTGTGTCCAAGGAACCAGAATTTTGTATATTCTTTGTTAATAAAGAAGTCTGCATCAAAGAAAGACACCTGACTCAATTTCTCCTGACTGGAACAACTCGGAATCGCAACGTTTCCAATTTGACTAACTTCTTTGGTCAAAATGAGTAACAAGAGTAGTACATAATTTAGAATCCTCCTAATCTCCTAACCTGCTATGCTGTCTTGATTTGAAAATGGGAATATATCTCCATTACAATATCAACTTTTTAGATCATCTCATAACAAGAAGCAAGCTGAAAGAACTGGGTAGAGAGCAAGGGGTATGTGTGAAATAAATCAACAGATATTTTAATCTACAGTAAAACAGCCAAACTTTGCATTTTGTCATTGGTTACACTAAAATAAAGATTAGAGAATCAAGTGAAAATACTGATACGTATCCCGTTAACCTGAGAGACAAGCTGGTACCAGCTGAGTGTACAAAGAGTTAACATGGCTTTACATTGATCCATATTTAATTTATTTTAAAATTATTTTATTTCCTTCAAAATTGGTAATAAAAGTGAAAAAAAGTGAAAGTCTCAGAAAGCTTATTTTAGTTTGAGCAGGTTATTATAAGATTTTATTTGGTTTGCTGTGACTGGTTGCTGCAAAGATAAGTACGGAATAATAGTGTATTTCAAAATATTTCGATGACAACTGACACATCTGCCTCCTGTTCCAATATTTGCAGTGAATGAAAGAAATAGGTGTAACATCTTATATCTTCAGTTGTGCTAAACTCATCTCTTTTTTTTTTCTAAAGCTACTATAAAACTGAGAATTCAGGGGTGGGGAAGCGGGAGTTTGTCTTCTTTGACTTTGTTATGCATGTTGCATCAAAGCTTCAAGCCTGTGTGTCTGTGTTAGCTCTGTATTTGTGCAAGCTTCCCCTGGGAAAAAGTCAAGACATGCTGTCTGGGAAGGTGAGAAATAGATAGAGTTTTCGCTCCAACACCTTTTCCTATCTGGTGTTTCCTCTGAAGAGGGCACTGGGCTGCTGTGAACCTACAGACAAGTCATCCTGCCTGGGAAAATAAGAAATCTATACAATCTGTCATTGGGCTATTTTTGTTTCAGTCACTGGCACCAAGCTCTGGATAGGATTGAATCTTATGTTTCCTGCTCATTTTACTGTTAAGTTAAATTGATTTTTTTTGGTTCTGTGGTGATATTTTTATTTTATTTTAAAGTGGCCTGCACTTATTGGCTCCAGTATCCTCAGGGGTGTGCTGGATCATTAATGCAACTGTGTACTGTCAAGCTTGCATAGGCATTGCATTAATGTGAGTTAACTAGAAGATGCAGGATTCATTTATTGTGGCTAACATTCCTTCTTGTTGTTTAGGAGTTATTCATCATCAGCGGGATTCAGAAGCAGTAGGTTTCATTAGTAAAGACAAAGGAAATATACTGATTAATTTCATTATTGAATATTACAGCTGTAAATATTTTTAAAATATTACTTTTGGGGAAAGTGTCTAAAAATTCAACAGGGAAACTTACACTGAATAATACTGCTTTTGGTTGAAGGTCTACAGTAGCTGTGTTTTCACGTCATGGGTCTTTGTCTAAGTCTAGTAAATTTAATTGGCCCAACGTACTATAGTGAGAGAGCTTGCTCATGGGTCTATAGCATCAGGTCACCACATCCATTGGTAGAAACTTCTGGGGCAATACAAGTCAGAATTTTTTAGAAGTATCATTTGAAGTAGAGAGATTTTTGATTTGGAGTTATTAGCCATACAGCATATGGTGTGTTAGAATTCTTTCAAATGTAGTATTAGAGGGCCTCAGAGTAAGGGTATGTCTGCACTACGGGATTATTCAGATTTTACAGAAACCGGTTTTTGGAAACAGATTGTATAAAGTCAAATGCACACTGCCACACTAAGCACATTAATTTGGCAGTGTGCGTCCATGTACAGAGGCTAGCGTCGATTTCCGGAGCATTACACTGTGGGTAGCTATCCCATAGTTCCCGCAGTCTCCCCTGCCCATTGGAATTCTGGGTTGAGATCCCAATGCATGATGCGGCAAAAACAGTGTCGCAGGTGATTCTGGGTAAATGTCGTCAGTCAATCCTCCTTCCGTGAAAGCAATGGCAGACAATCATTTCGAACCCCTTTCCCTGGATTGCCCTGGCAGATGCCATAGCACGGCAACCATGGAGCCCGTTCAGCCTTTTTTCACTGTCACCGTACATCTACTGGATGTTGCTAACAGACGCGATACTGCAGCGCTACACAGCAGCATCCCCTTGCCTTTGCAAGTTAGCAAAGACGGTTACCAGCCCTAATATACCATCTGCTGCTTTGCAAGCTGACAATGATGGTTACCAGTCACACTGTATCACCTGCTGCTGTCATGGGTGCTCCTGGCCGGCCTCAGTGAGGTTGGTCAGGGACGCATAGACAAAAATGGGAATGACTCCCCAGGTCATTCTCTTTTTTAAGTTTTGTCTAACGGAGAGTCAGTCCTGCCTAGAATATCAGGCAAGCCTACTAAAGAACCAGAGAGGCAAACGGCCACTCTGGGTCAGAGCCCCAGAGAAATGATGAGCTGTATGCCATTCTAGGGGGTGCCCCTGCAACAACGCCACCCGTTGCTTCCCTCCTCCTCCACCCCTCTTGGGCTACTGTGGCAGTTATCCACCCATTTGTGTGATGAAGTAATAAAGAATGCATGAATAAGAAACAACACTGACTTTATTGCCTCTGCAAGCAGAGATCAAAGTGGGGACGGGAGGGCAGCCTCTAGCTGCTATGATATTCCAGGCATGAGTGAATCTCCATTAGACAAAGCTTAAAGAAGGGAATGACCTGAGAGTCATTCCCATTTTTGCCCAGGTGCCCCCGGCCGACCTCACAGAGGCCAGCCAGGACACTCACGGGACGACAATGACGGCTATCAGTCCTACTGTACCATCTGCCGTTCGCAAGGTGAGGGAAGAGAAGGGGATGCTGCTGTGTAGCACTACAGCACTGCGTCTGCCAGCAGCATCCAGTAGACATACGGTGACATTGAAAAAACGAGAGAAAGGATTTTTTTCCCTTTGCTTTCATGGAGGGAGTGTGTGCGTGGGGGACAACGACATATCCCCTGAACACTCGCAACAATGTTTTTTACCCTTCAGGCTTTGGGAGCTCAGTCAAGAATTCAAATGGTTTTCGGAGAGTGCAGGAACTGTCAGATAGCTACAGCTGTCAGTCGCTCCTCCCTCTGCAAGCGTCCATTTCATTCTTTGCCTTTCTGGTATGCTTGTCTCAGCTCCTTAAGTTTCAGCACTGTGTAGAGTCCCTGTTGTGGCCTTTGTCCATCATAGCCTTGGAGATTTTTTCAAATGTTTTGGCATTTTGTCTATTGGAATGGAGTTCTGATAGAACAGATTCATTTCCCCATAGAAATCAGATTCAGTATCTCCCGTATGGTCCATGCTGGAGTTCTTTTTTGATTGTGGGACTGCATGGTCACCTGCGCTGATCAGCGCTCCATGATGGGCAAACAGGAAATGAAATTCAAAAGTTTGTGGGGCTTTTCTTGTCTATCTGGCGAGTGCATCCGACTCCAGATTGCTGTCCAGAGCGGTCACAATGGTGCACTGTGGGATAGCTCCCAGAGGCCAATACCATCAAATTGTGGCCACACTAACCCTCCTAATTCGAAATGGCAATACCAATTTCAGCACTACTCTTCTTGTCAGGGTGCAGTACATATATCAATATTAAGAGCCCTTTATATCAAAATAAAGGGCTTTGTTGTGTGGATGGGTGCAGGGTTAATTCGGTTTAACGCTGCTAAATTTGAGATAAACTTGCAGTGTAGACCATGCCTAACATACTCCTCTGGGTGAGTAAGGGCAGCAAAACGCAGTCCCCAGGGACTTACTGGAGCTAGCCCTGTAATCCCTTAAAACAAAATAGTAAAATTACAAACTTCCTTTCAGAGAATCAGTAGCTTCTCGTAGTTAAAACTGAAACCAACTTCCAATACAGAACCCTAGTTTAGTACTCCAAAGTGTGTGCAGCTTCTCCACTCATTTTGCATTTTCACATAATTCCATGGCACTACATTCAGAATGGATCCAGGAGATATTCTGAAATATTGCAAAAGATGCTATTCTTCTAGTAGTTCCCTCCTGAATAGAAGCAGCAAGTACTAGAACTCTCACATGTACATACTTCCTTGCATGAGATTTCCAGCATAAATTTTGCAGACCCAGGTGGTTTGGAGAACTCTTATAAGAATCCAAACTGAAGCTAAACGTTGTGAAGGTTTCCTGTCACTTAAAACTTTGTTTTATACAAAATTCAAAGAGAGGGGACATAAACCTAGAGGCAGTACAGAGTTAGATCAGGATGAAATTTTAACTTAGAAAATGTAATTAAGATTTGAATAGATGGAATTAGATTCCCAATATGAATCTTGACCTGGATTACTTTTATTCTGAGCAGAGCTCAATTTGTAATATTCATTCACTATACAAAATGCTTCAGCTGAAGGGTTTTCACCTTCCATGGACTTGTGCTAACTGGAGAGAGATGATTTCACAGACTCAGTGCCAAAAAAGGTCTAGGTCAATGAGCGACTGCAGGAATAGAGTCTGCTAGTAATATAGCCATCTTAAAAGAGCAGCAGCAAAGGGATGAGAAAGAACATTGGCATTCGATGTTGAACTGGAGTTCTGGTAATGTCTATAAATCACTTACCATTATAATGCTGTATATTGAAATGTGATCAAATCTATAAGAGGAATCACATTACAACTTATGAGTTATCACTCTGTTTATAATATTGACAGAGAGACATATGCTACTTTCTGCTAGCTACAGCTGGTTAGAAGTTTTCTGACTAAATAGCTTTATTTGAAAAATGCCAATTTGAACCTGAATTGTTTTGCAATAATGGTTTGGATTTGACGAGTTTTCATCTAATTGTAGGCAGGGTTCTGCCGGATACTTGCCTGGATCCATGCCAGCTTGCCTGGAAAGGTGCAGGGGACCCCAGCTTGTGGCTCTGGCTCCCGGTTCCACAGCAGGGAGCCTGGAAGTCCTGAGATCCCTAGCTCAATCCTGGCAGCCCTAGGAGGCAGCTGGCCCAGGCCTGCCCACTGTGGGTATGCCCACATTGCACACTAAGCCCAGGCTCGGACTCAGTTTGAGCCCAAGCCCTCCTTCCATCCACACACAAATCAGCAAGCACTCAAGACCCAGGTCCTTGGACCCTGCTACAAGGGTAGATCAGAGTCTGAGACCCACTGTGACTTGGGTCCAAGCCCTGCCATTTTGCAGTGTGACACAGTTCAAGCCACAGACTCAAGTCAGAAGGTCTGTGTAAAAGCAGCAAAGAATCCTGTGGCACCTTATAGACTAACAGACGTTTTGGAGCATGAGCTTTCGTGGGTGAATACCCACTTCCTCAGATGCATGTAATGGAAATATCCAGGGGCAGGTATATATATATGTGTGCTAGCAAGCAAGCTAGAGATAACGAGGTCAGTTCAATCAGGGAGGATGAGGCCCTGTTCTAGCAGTTGAGGTGTGAAAACCAAGAGAGGAGAAACTGGTTCTGTAATTGGCAAGCCATTCACAGTCTTTGTTCAATCCTGAGCTGATGGTGTCAAATTTGCAGATGAACTGAAGCTCAGCAGTTTCTCTTTGAAGTCTGGTCCTGAAGTTTTTTTGCTGCAGGATGGCCACCTTAAGGTCTGCTATAGTGTGGCCAGGGAGGTTGAAGTGCTCTCCTACAGGTTTTTGTATATTGCCATTCCTAATGTCTGATTTGTGTCCATTTATCCTTTTCCGTAGAGACTGTCCAGTTTGGCCGATGTACATAGCAGAGGGGCATTGCTGGCATATGATGGCGTATATTACATTGGTGGATGTGCAGGTGAATGAACCAGTGATGGTGTGGCTGATCTGGTTAGGTCCTGTGATGGTGTCGCTGGTGTAGATATGTGGGCAGAGTTGGCATCGAGGTTTGTTGCATGGATTGGTTCCTGAGCTAGAGTTATTATGGTGTGGTGTGCAGTTACTGGTGAGAATATGTTTCAGGTTGGCAGGTTGTCTGTGGGCAAGGATTGGCCTGCCACCCAAGGCCTGTGAAAGTGTGGGATCATTGTCCAGGATGGGTTGTAGATCCTTGATGATGCGTTGGAGGGGTTTTAGCTGGGGGCTGTATGTGATGGCCAGTGGAGTCCTGTTGGTTTCTCTCTTGGGTTTGTCTTGCAGTAGGAGGCTTCTGGGTACACGTCTGGCTCTGTTGATCTGTTTCCTTATTTCCTCATGCGGGTATTGTAGTTTTGAGAATGCTTGGTGGAGATTCTGTAGGTGTTGGTCTCTGTCTGAGGGGTTAGACTGTGTAGTGCAGTCTGTGTAGTGCAGTATGGACACGTTAGCATGGTTGAGAGACATGGGTCCAGCAGTTGTAAGCCCATATTTATGGTGCAGTGTGGACACTCAAGTATCGGCTTGGAAACACTGAGTCCATAAGATGGAGCCCACAGATACAGGTTGGAACGTCTACATGGTAATGTAAGAGGTGGGGCTTTCCCCAGAGTCTCAGACCCTGTAAGGCCCAGCGGTTTCCAACTGAAATGGACATTCTTTTGTCAGTTTTCCTGTTACTACCTGAAATACCACAGTTCCCGCTAATCCTAAATCTTGGCCAGCTCTACTATCAGCACAAATAAAGGCAGACAAAACCCACCAGGAAGCAGCTTTGGGGTTAGAAGGAGGGGAAGTAATGGCTCCATACCAGACTCCCACCACACAGAAGGATGTTTTCCCATACAAACCCATGGGAATTTCCTTGCAGAAGAGAATGCTTGCTCTGTCAGCATTGTCTCCTGTAATATTCCCTCTACATGCTACTCATATGTGAAACACAAGCCATACTTCTATCCTAAAGGGGATTCTGGAACAGCTGTCTACAAAAGGAAGCTAGAAATAGCTGTGCTGCCAATGCTGAGGGGTGCTCAGTGAGGCAGTGAGGAAACAATGGGCCTCTGTGTGAGTGTCCCTGCTCTCTCCTGCTCTAGATTTCAGGACATGGATCTCAAGACATTATGATTTAAGTGGGTCTTGCTGCCTATATACTTCATGCATGCAGGTGAGTGTCAGAAATCATATCCTTATGAAAGAACGATAGGATAGACACTTCATGAATTACAAAATATGGCATTTCCTGATCCCTATGCAGGTATTTCTAGCATAGGTAATAATGTGGCCACATGATCTTGTTTTTCCTTGAAAATTTAGACTTAAAAAGTCCATCTATGAACATTATTTGCTTTTGTAAAAGCACACACACACGCATTCTTAGGTGCTCCTATAAGTATTATCATGGAGAATTTTGTTACAGTGGTTATTAGGAAAAAGAATTTTCCTTGCTTATAAAATGGTTCTCTCCAAGTCTCCTATCCCAATCAGAGATTACTGGAATACTTTTCTCCTCAACTGGTGAAGACTAGCCAAAACTAGGCCCCTTTCAGCTCCATTGTGTATTTGTTTAATGCAATTTTATTAGGGGAGATCGAGATAAATGCAGCATTGCAGGGTCAGCATCTCAGAGAATAGGTATTAAAAAAAAGGGAGGAAGGCTCCAGAAAGCAGAATCATGAATGCATTTTAAACTTTATGAGAATTTCCAAGAGTTGCAAAGACGGCAAGATAGTAAGGACTCCATCCTCCTGGATTAAAAAGACAATTATACAAATATACAGTTGTTTTCTCAACAACTGGTCAATATTCAGCTAGATTCAGTGTATTATGAAGCAAATCACAAATCTAGGAGCCCTCACTTACCTAATCAAAAAATCTTAATTTTGAAGTTGAGCAATTGCTAAAACTTGTGTACATATGTGGACTCAGATTCAAATAGATAACATAACTTAATTTAAAAAATTCTTCATTTCCAAATATTTTAATTATTAAATAGTTCATCATTTGGCAGACAGCTGCTATTTAGGTTTAAAACCAAATGTTTGAACATAGACAGTGCACGTATAGAAAAACAACTTTCTGCATAAAGGTACATCATATACTTTTCAATAGGATATTGTTGAGAATAACATATGCTCCCAACAGGTTTTGTGGTTAAATAATTAATATTAAAATGAGGCATAAAGTATTTCAAAGCACTGAAGGGGATAATGAGTCAGATGCCCTGACCTCATTGACAGAATGGCATGTGAATTGGTAGCTTAAAAAAATAATATGAAGCTACAATTATATTTTTGTACGACACCGTAATTACAATTATACAGTAGCACGTAGTTACCAACCCCACTGGCGGGTGTTTCAAAACAGTGCTCAATGTTGGCCTAACTCCAGTGCTTCCCTTTGCAGCTAATGAAAGTTTTATCAGACATTTCAATGGGAGCATAATTAAGCCAACACTGAGCACTTTTGAAAATCCTCATCAAAATATATATTCATCCACACATGCGCAATAGACATTTTCTCAGATCCATCTTTTAAATGAGGTTTCTTTAGACTAGTTACTTTGTCCCACAGTAAAAAATTCACCCTAAACTTACAGATTGAAGGCCACAACACAGTATCTGTAACAGGCTCCCTTCTCTGCTCTCTGGACCACCACAAAGAGGCTGGACATATCTTAGTTTATAAACACTAGTTCAGCCTTGTGTAACAACATACGACTAGAAGTAAACTTACCTCACAGCCCACTCTCCAGGGAGGGAGAGGACAAGGTCTCACCATCCTGAAATCCCCTAGGCCCTACCAGCTTCCTTCCCTTGCATTTTCTTCCTTTCCTTTAACTTTCCATGAGTTTATTGTTCTCATTAACCCAACAGTCTCTTGCTTAAGGAAGCCGTTTAGCACCTATCTCCCAATTAAGTCCTGTCTAGGGAGAAATAGCTAATACATTAGTGACCAGAATGCTAAGTCAGCTGTAGGTTGCTAGCACTCTGTCACAGTACTGTAAAAGAAAGAGGGTGGGGAAGCAAAGGGATTCAATATCAAGTTCAATTCCCATTGAATTTCAGGGGGATATTTTTGCCTCACTATTCTAGGTTCCTTTGAAAGTCTTAGCATAACATTTCCATTGCTATATGAAATGCTATATGAAATGATGGTGTATGACGTTGGGCCTCAGACAGAATGTCCTAAATAAAGTAATGCAACAATCCGAACCACATGACAATAGAACACTTATATTAAGACCACATATCAGGCCAAATATGGAGAAATGGAGAAGGTCCACAAAGGGCTTAAGGCATTGGACCTAGTTTCCCTGAGAGTTCCTTCCACCACACCACACAACACTTGGAAAACGATGACAATGGTACAGCGAGCCTCCACAGGCCCACTGATCAAAGCCCCAGTGTAACGTGAACTCCAGTAGAAAGCAGGTAACATTTATAGAATGGTACCCCTGTGGTTTTGGGATATGAGGAAAGTTGCCATTGTCTGACTCTCACCCAGAGTGCATGCATAAAGCCCAATTTGGCTCTACATAATGGTTATAAACAAAAATGCTGATGTCTTCAATCAAAGTATTTCTCTATCATGGCTCCCATTTCCCTCCTCGCTGGTTTTCATTAACAATTACAGGTCCAATTCTCAACTACTGTCCACCTCAACTGTGTAAAGTGAGTGCAAAATGGGTAAACAAGCTACCAAATCAGAATCATAGTATTTTACATACTTTTCGTGTAGGTGTACAGAATTAATCAAGGTGAGAGGTGGAGAATCAGACATAAGTTACAAATTTATTTTACTTGACTTGTTACTTGTTTCTTCCCTCATTCTTTTGCCCTGTTCATATATCTTCTACACCTTTCCCACTCATCAATAATTCTAAAGAGTAATAACTGATGACACTGCAGTTATGAGCCTTTCCTGATTCAAATATCCACACAAATTTTTCCAGAAAATATTTTTTGCAAATTTTCCATTTTCCAAATCAGAATGGCAAGAAAATTGAAGTTTTATAGTCAGCCTAGTATCTTACCTATATTGGCATATTTGGATGCTCAGACAGCATATGCACAACCTTTCTTTTCCCTTTCTTGCAATTCCAATATTGAGTCAAGAATTTCCATTTCAGTTGGCACAGCTAGTACAGTCCCATCTGACAGGATAGTGTAGTCCTTCATTTTCACCTGTCCTGTAAGAGACTGTCTTTACTGTCAGGGAAATTCCATTGAATAAATACTGTATTCCTGTAACAATGACACTCCTTCATGAAGATGTAGAATTTTACATTTCAAGGGCTATAGGCCACCAATACATACTGTGACAGACCCAGGCCAGTGTGGTACAGGAGTCTGGTAGAGGGCAAATATACTAGTCACTGGCTGAGTAGTTTTCTGTTCCCTGAGTGACTAGAGCAGGGGCTGCACTGGAGTAATCAGGAACCTGCTAGAACCAATTAAGGCAGACAGGCTGATTAGAACACCTGCAGCCAATCAAGGCAGGCTAATCAGGGCACCTGGGTTTAAAAAGGAGCTCCCAAAGTCAGGGAGGGAGGAGCTAGAGGAGAGGAAGTGCATGTGAGGAGCTGGGAGCAAGAGGCACAAGGAGCTGAGCTGAGCTGAGCTGAGCGTGAGAGGGTGTGCTGCTGGAGGACTAAGGAGTACAAGCATTATCAGACACCAGGAGGAAGGTCCTGTGGTGAGGATAAAGCAGGTGTTTGGAGGAGGCCATGGGGAAGTAGCCCAGAGAGTTGTAACTGTCATGCAGCTGTTACAAGAGGCACTATAGACAGCTGCAATCCACAGGGCCCTGGGCTGGAACCCGGAGTAGAGGGTGGGCCCGGGTTTCCCCCAAACCTCCCAACTCCTGATCAGACACAGGAGAAGTTGATCCAGACTGTGGAGAAGATCACTGAGGTGAGCAAATCTGCCAATAAGCACAGGACCCACCAAAGTAGAAGAGGAACTTTGTCACAATACAATGTAAACACAATACAGTAAATGTGCAGGTCTCTAGATGTTTTCTGAGCATTCTTCAACAAAAATTGACAGTGTTGTCATCAGCTATCCTATCCATCATCCCATGAAAGCTTGTATTTCTCAAACTGTTTAGCAACTAAACCTGATGGAACAAGTTTTCATTGGGCTTCAACAATAATTCATCCTTCAAGATAAATTGACTGACATCCTTTATGTTAATCTCATTTTTAATTGCACACACTTCCAACTTTGATCAGAATGAAGTACATAATTAAACTGGAATTTTGGACATTTTTTTAATTTCAGCCCTGCCTAACACATCCCCTAAAGTGCTGATCCTCTTACCTCTCCATTTATGCTTGACAATGATTTCTTATAGATTCTGAGGACAGGAATACACCAGAGAGCAACAGCAAAAACAGTGAGGCCATTCAATGACAAAAGCAGATAGTCTCTTAAGACACCTGGTGATTAACAACCAATACATTATACTTTGTGAGATGCTTTTATCTTAAGGATTTGTAGAAGTGCCTCTCACTTTAGTAGCTAATCACATTTTCATAGAACTAACCATATGCTCTTGTCAGCATTTCAGTCTCAGCAAATATCACCAATATTTGGCCTTAATGAACCAGCAGTGGGTAAAAACAAGGTCTAAAGTTCCTGGGGAAAAAAAATGAAATTCAATACTCTTCTTTTCATAAAAGAAAATATCCTATAACCCACCATAGCCTGACCACACAGAAATGATTAGAAATATAGGGCACCTGAGAATTCAAGGGTCACTTGGCATTGTTTGAGTAGTAATAGCAGGTTTTTGAAGATGTCAATGCAGACACACCATTTCTGAAGTATCAGAATACCAAAAAGAGCAAGAGAGAAAAGAGAGAGGAAAAAACTAGATGATTATCAATCTGAGCAGTGATAAAGGAGTATTATTGTGTTTACATATCATCCTGTGATCACAATAATGACAACTAGGGGGACAGTAATATTAAATGGAGATGCACAGTTAACAAAAGCTCAGGAATAGAGTGAGCTGTAGAATACATTGTCATCTCTAAATAAATATACACCCACACAGAATATATAGTGTTTGGAACTCAATTGTGACCCAGAAGTTATAAAAATTGTTCTTGAAAGGAAACTACAAAGTGGTGTATATGTCACTGACCGCTTGGAATGTTAAGATGAAAGGAATTGCTGAAAGAGTCCATAGCTGAGTAAGACAGAATTATATTGCAATGAATCTAAGGTGTTGGGTAAAATCTGTTTCTGACCCTATTTTATGTAATGTCCATCTTGGATTTGTAAAAGGACAGCTAAGCCTCCATCCCGGATACCCTTCTCCTCAGATGATTTAGTGCCCTTTCAGCCTTTTTCAAATCAAGGAGGGGAAAGGTCAGGGCAGTTAGAGTCATGTAACAGCCATAATCTGCTTAGAAACTGCAGGTTATTTAGTGTATGGCATGCCTTTCACTCAGGGCTGTCCATCTGAGTGGCAGCCAGAGTCCCAAACAGTTCAGCTAGCTGCCAGGAGCCCCAGAGGGACCAGGACTCATAGGACTTTGGATTCTTGGTCTCTATTAACATACTTGCACTCAACCGCTACACACCATTAGTGAATGCATACTTGCACTGGACTACGAGGTCAAGCAGAGACTGTGTGGATAAGCACTGAAGAGCTACCTGAGAGAGAAGATCTGCCCATGAGAGAGAAGACTTGTCCAGAGGGAGAATAATACCCAGTTCTTGAGTTCCTGTTTGGTGTCCAGAGCCCCTGATTTTCACCTCTATCCCTGTTGGTATCCTGAGTTTTTGTCATTGTGTCCCTGTCTTCAGGACATGGTATTGTAATATCCATTGTGGCTTCCTTTGTTTTACATCCATAGGTTAAGGGGGTTTAAGGGCTCTGAGCTTCATGCTCTGGTAACTGTTAACAACTGAGGGTGTCTTGCTTATGTTGTTTATTGTCTAAAGGGGTCCTTGTCTAGTTTACTGACTAGTGACATAATAAATATTTGTGTGTTAAATCTTATTCTACCTCTGTCTTAATAAATCACCCAATGATAGATGCAGGGGCGGGGGAGGGATCTGCAGACAGCCCATCTTCTGATCTGCGTAGACCATAGTTAAACTATTTTGGGCTAACAGAGGCATATTCTTTACTTAAATTATGTAATGAACTGTCATTTCTTTGAAAATTAACAGAAAACAATGCTAGAAAAAGGCATTGACCTGAAAAAATGCAATCTTCAATGGAGGGTAATTATAGCAGGTTGTGGTCTGCTCCTTCTTGCACCACAGAAACCTGCTCAGACTCCACTGTTTGGGTATCCACCCCATACAGCTTATTTATGTTCCCTCCACTAACACCTTTACAGTTTTGTGCAGCAATACTACTTACAACATCCCTTATATCCTCAGCCCTTCTCCCAGGGTCCAAGAGGAGAAGAAGTCTTCCTTCATGCAGCTCTCTCTGCCTCTGGGCTCTGTTAGCCCTGCTCCTTTTCCCCTGGCACTCCCTCTGCCTTTCTAATGGGTCTTCAGCTGATGGGCTAATTAGCTCTTTCCCTCACCCAGCCTATCTGAATAGCTAATGACATTTCATTCCCCAATTATCCTTCTCTGGAGAACTAATTGGTGGCAGAGTGATCAGAGGGCAAGCTCAACTGTTCACTCTCTGTATTCTGTTACAGTAATATTACAGTGGTTAGTTACTTGGTAAACTACTTAACTCTCTAGTCACTGACAGTTAACCATGATTTTGAAACTAATCCTCCACACATACAATAGAAACAGAGATTTCACTGAGGGATTGCAGTTTAAACCAGGAAATGTCAATATTTGATGTCATCTAACTTGTCACCAGTGACAGAAGTAGGATTAAAGATCTCCCTAGCAAAGATAAAGGGTTCATTTGAACTGCTGCTGAAAGAGCAATACCTGCAGGAAGAATCAGAAGTCTGCCTTCCTGTTTATTTCCTGAAACATGAAGGATGGTGGGTGCAAGTTTTGTTCATCCATCTAATCTGAAAAATAAAACCTTGAGGATTCTTACACAACCAAGGCTCACTATTTCAGAGACTCTCCAACTGAATAATACACAATAGAAGCCCAGTAATGCAAAAAGTAGCTCAGGAAGTAGGCAAAATATCCTTTGTTCATGACACAGACTGGATTCATAAACTCTAGAGGAACAATGTGACCTAAAACCAGCAGCATACATAGTAAACCTTTTTATTTCACAATTCCAGACACCTTCTGGATGTTACTACAAAGACGCTTTCCCCTATTCTCAACATATATGAGCTTGATTCTGCAGCCCTTACTCATAAATAATTTCCACTAAAGTAAATTGGAGTTTTGCATCCATATGGTTGAAGAATGCCTACAAAGGAGTGAAGGTAATAGTCTATTACGTACATACAGTGATCCCAGTGAAGTTAATGGTCTGCTCTGAAGACAATAGTTTACATTAGTGCAAAAGAAGAAGAAAAAATCAGGACCATAGCTAGGTATGAAGGTGAAGTCTTATTAGAAAGAAGAAGTTGAAGGCTATCATTATAAGAAAAGTGTTATTAACACATTTGATATTGGTAAATGAAAGCTGTAAAACAGAGACTACATTTTGGACTTGACTTCATAAACTATGGAGGTATTAAATATACTAAATCAACATCCATTGGGCAACCATCATATAGGATCCAATTCTACTCCCATTGAAGACAATGGCAAAATTCACATGGTCTTTAAGTGGTGCAGAATTGAGCCAATAGTCAGTAGGAAATAGCAGCAGCAGGTGGACTTGGTACAGTTAAGATCTTGGGCCAATTTACTGAACTGGCTACCAAAATTACATGTACTTTTTGGATTTGAACACATAAATAAGTACTTTGGTTCACAAAACACTTAACTAAGCACTTAAAACCCTGTGTGTGTTCACAAATCCAAATGTTACTGTCATAACCTAGTCCCAGATCTGGACCTTAGCGTCCAAACTATGGGGGTTAGCATGAAAACCTCCAAGCTTAGTTACCAGCTTGGACCTGGTACGGCTGCCACCACCCAAAAAATTAGAGTGTTTTGGGGCACTCTGGTCCCCACAAAAACCTTCCCTGGGGACCCCAAGACCCAAATCCCTCTCAACAAAGGGAAATAATCCTTTTTCCCTTCCCCCCTCCAGGTGCTCCTGGAGAGATACACAGACACAAGCTCTGTGAATCTAAACAGAGGGACTCCCCCCTCCCCGTTTTCCAGTCCTGGAGAACAGAATTACCGAGAGTTAATCTCTCTTTCCCCCCTCACCCAGAGGGTATGCAAAGTCAGGCGAATAAATCTAACACACACAGATCTCCCTCTGACTTCTTTCTCCCACCAATTCCCTGGTGAGTACAGACTCAATTTCCCTGAAGTTTCCCAGTAAAGAAAAACTCCAACAGGTTTCAAAAAGAAAGCTTTATATAAAAAGAAAGAAAAATACATAAAAATGGTCTCTCTGTATTAAGGTGACAAATACAGGGTCAATTGCTTAAAAGAATATTGAATAAACAGCCTTATTCAAAAAGAATACAAATCAAAGCACTCCAGCAACTATAGACATGTAAATACCAAAGAAAAGAAATCATATAACTCACTATTTGATCTCTTTGTCCTTACAACTTGGAAACAGAAGATTAGAAAACAGAAATCACTTCTCAAAGCTGAGAGAAAAGCAGGCAGACAGACAAAGACTCAGACACAAAACTTCCCTCCACCCAGAGTTGAAAAAAAAATCCTGTTTCCTGATTGGTCCTCTGGTCAGGTGCTTCAGGTGAAAGAGACATTAACCCTTAGCTATCTGTTTATAACAGTTACAAATGCTGTTAGGGTGACAGAGTTTAATTTCCATTAACCTGCTATTAGTGCCAGGGAATTATAATCCAGCTATAAAGATTCTGTATAGGATGCAAATCAGTATGCAAATCAGTGTTATTTCAAAAGTAACCCATTCATCTGTTAAGTTATAAAAAAGGAAACAGAATATGAAGATTTATTTTCAAATATTTTCACCTCTCATTATTAATATACAAATACATTTTCCTGAAAATATTTTGGCAGGCAATTTAACAAAAATCTATTTGCAATTCCATTCGGGACTATTTAATCACCATAAAGTTCCAGTTTTTGCACCATTATCACCAAATGGAAGTTTTCACATGAACAGTATTGCCTTCCCACATTTTTTTCTTTCAGAAATGTATCTGTCACTCAGCCATTGAAGGTGTGACTACAAACAGGAAAGAATACAAAATCAGTTTATGTGCCAATGAAAGAAGAATCCATCTTCACCAATCCCACCATTATTGATCTCTGGTTTATGCACTAACTGGAATAAAAATCACAAGCAATGGCTATATCCATAAGACCAGTTTCTTCTCAGTTTCAGCATTTTCAATTTCAAATATGCAAGGAAATAACTTATTTTGGTGTTAAAATTTGTCCTAATCTTCTGAAAACTGTTTCTATAAATATGTACTATCTATTAAGAAAAATTTCCAAGGATGTAGAGAGGCAGTATCTCCTCTATCCTTACTGGGGAGAATATAAATAGACAAAATGAATATCTGCCAGAGAATGACTTCTATCATTAGCCTATTGCTTTTCAAGGTTTCTCCCTTGCTCTTTGCTCAAATAAATAGGCTTATCATGCAATTTATATGGGATTAAAAAAATACCCTTGCTTGTCAAATAAGACCCGTAAAAAAACCTGGGCTACATGGAGATATGAGGTTTGTATCTATATTATCTAGCATTCTAAATGTATGCTATTGTAAGGTGGTTCCCCTCCAGTAGCTCTGTATACGCACCAGCTTAGTTTGAGATTGAAAAAAAAGCTTATCTATGCCATTTGGTTCCCTGTCTTCTTTTATATACCTTATGACAGGGGTTCTCAACCTTTTTCTTTCTGAGGCCCGCACCAACATGCTGTAAAAACTTCATGGCCCACCTATGCCACAATAACTGGTTTTCTGCATATAAAAACCAGGGCCGGCATTAGGGGGTAGCAAGCAGGGCAATTGCCTAGGGCCCCACTGCACAGAGGCTCCAGCCTCCAGTGAAACTACACTGCTCAGACTTCGGCTTCACCTCGGGTGCTGGGACTCAGAGCCCCGGGCTTCAGGCCCATGTGACGGGGCTTTGGCTTTCTGCTCTGGATCCCAGCATGTCTAACACCAGCCTTGCTTGGTGGTCCCCCTGAAACCTGCTTGCAGCCCCCCATGGAGCCCCAGATCCCTGATTGAGAACTGTTGCCTTACGAGGATACCCACACCCTTAAGAAAAAATCCAGTCTTTGCATCTAGGTGGGGCATCCTGCAACATGTTAAGATGATTACAGCATCCAATCTTACTAATCCTCTTCTCATACCACTATGGGACAACCTGTGCCTCAGGATCAAGGCCAAGTCTACGCTTAAGACAATTTGGATAGAAAAAGGATGAACAAACATTAAAGATATAATACAAGATGACGGTAGCCTCTTTCGATTACATATGCAACAAATATCAGCGACTGTTGTCTCACAGTTCCTTCTTTCAGTGGCTATGCTCAGGGATTCATACAAGGATAGGGGACAATGGTCTGTTTCAACTCTCATACCTCTAGAAAAACATGTTAAGAAATATGGAAACAAAAGTCACTTGGTAAGAATTACATATAGGTGGCTTACTGCTTTGTATTACCCTCTCAACCTCAGTGAAAAATGGGAAAAAGAACTTAGCCTATCGTAATAGAAACCTGGGAGGATATCTGACAATGTGAAAAATACTCCAAGTTCCTCATCTGTGTGATTCTTCCAGAACAAGATATTAAACAGATATTATTGGACTCCAGAATGTGTGTGTAGGGGACCCCGGAAGATATTGTTACGGTTTAGCTAGGGCCTGCACTTTCTCAAGGAGAGGTTATTAGCGGACAGAAGTTGCTAGCAGCTGCTGCTTCTAACCGGTTAGAACTGCCCTGTGTGGGAAGCCCCAGTGTTTTGGGGAACTGCAGAAAGTCCCTGGCCCAAGGCCAGGGGAGGCGGCCATTGTTGTTGGAAAGTCCCCCATTGCATATGTAGAGGCTGCTTTGCATGATATTAGCATGATGCTATAATTGCTATGGGCTGGAGCTTGCGCGTTGGACTTCACACCTGACCGAGCTGTTCGGACGTTGGACTCCCCAAGCCAGTGGCAGCAAAGCGTGAAGTCCCCGTTGCGGGTGTGTCACTTAACCTTCATTAAAGCCAATGTGTGTGTGGGTCTCGTCCTTGCAGAGCATCCAGGCACATAACAGTGTGTTTAAGGCAGGATTAGCAACCTATAGTGAATGCTGGAGACGCAAACAGCCCCATGCCAGCCAATCTTTCACACATCTATACTGTCAAGAAATGCATGTGTTCTGGAACACCATATTCAGTGCTCTCTCAAAAACATTAAATGTTGCTATTTTTCCTTTTCCAAGCATCTGTATTTTAGAGGTACTGGATGGCTTGGTATTACCAGCTACCATTAAGAAATAAATCGATTGCAGTTTTTAGTGGCCAAAAGAGTTATTTTGAGAAAAATGGAAATCTGCAGTTCCTCCCTCAGACAGAGACTGGCTTAGTGAGCTCTCTACTACTGTATTACTGGCAAAAAATGACTCTGTAACAGAAATGCTTGGGAAAAATATGAGGATGGGTGGTCACACATGAAACTATTGCATGCTTTTGCAGTTTAGTACATATAAGCCTTCAATACTTATAGGTTATGTTCTCACTTACCTATTTAGTCACTTTAACAATTGACGCCCTGTGTGACCTCTATGGGTACAGGTGTTTTGTTTGGTTGGTTTTCTCCCAGGTGTACAAATAATGAACATTGAATTTTGCTATTTATATATTATTTCCATCTTGTGCATGTATTTATATGGTTTTTTCATGTGTTTAAATAAGAACAATAAAAATAAAGTTTAAAAAATTATCTTTGTCAGAACAAAGTCTCAGGAATGTGGATTTTTTGCTTGAAAATAGGACTATTAATTATTTATTTAAGTGGTCACATTTAACTATATTTGTCCCATTTTGTGAAATCCAAATGAAATGTAAAACCTCTTCTATTATGGTTTTTTAAATTTTCTTCCAAGTATTGTGGACAGCCCTAGTCAATCCTATGGTCTAGTACCTTTGCATGTTTACCAATAAATTCATTTAACGAGGCATTTGTCAACAAAATGTTCATATACCTTTTAATATGCAGTTTTAGTGCGTATTGTGGAAAATACAGACAAATATCTGAATGTTAACATGTTTAGGTCTCAGGACCATTTTTCAGAAGAGTTCTCTAGATTTAAAAGTACATTTTTAGGAATGCATTGTTTTACTCATGTCTTTGTAAAGAAAACAACTTTGTACACTCAAACTTAAATTCCCAAATTGTACCTACAATTCCACCTATGCAAATTTAATGACAAGGATGAAGCTACTTTAAAAATTATATCTCACAAAAGCCATTACAATCTAATAATATCAATAATCCATAGATAATAGATCAATAGGAGATGATTAAATTGCCCATTTTAATCCTTGCTTCAAAGCTTTGAAGATGTATCAAGGTGCATCTAGCTCTAAAATACTGAACAAAATATTAGACAGAAGAATGAATGACCTGGGAAAAGATTGAAGGGTTACGGTGAATATTCAGTCCTTGAAATAATCAAGCCAGTGTTGTTCATGAGCCATTCAGGTTTGTGATTTCACAAGTCAGAGTCTGAACAGTTTAAATGATTTAGCTTGATCTACTATATACATATATACACACATTAAGTGGTGAATATATGGAGCATTGTGCCATGTGAGACCATACAGGGCAATAATCTAAGCGAGTTCAACAGACAATTAAACATGCTTGTGGAAAAGACAAGAGTGGATTAAAGGAAATAGCCCATTAGGGAGGTGATATATAGAGAAATGTACATGGGCTGAGATGAAGGGTCATGTAATGTCTGCCTGCACAATAAATCCTTATGTCCTACTATGCTAATTCTGTCCCTAGCAGCAAGTTAGATATACAGGGAAGAGAAATAGGAAAATTTTATTATTAATATTAAGAGAAACTTGGTTGTTCAATGGATCAAGAGAAAATATTTGGAAGGTGTCAGGCTAGTTATTAACATTGACCCAGAGTCGTAAGCATGCTTTCCACTCTCAAAACAGATGACTGCAGGGCAATGCAGGAACATAGAGCTTTCGAGCTGCAAATGTGCCTATATGAACAAATTAAAAACAAAATACACGTGTATGTCTGATGAGATGCAAAAATCAATCTTATATAATTGTGGAAATTAAATAAATGGCATTCTCTGGCTTAAAAAATATAAAAGAATAAACCACATTAGGATGAAATTTTGATCTTAATTTTCAAAGATGATTGTAGGCTGAGATAAGAGAATGTCTGAAGCAAGGTTCAGCCACCTATTTCAGACACATTCACATTCCATCATTCTATTCCATGGCCCACATCCATAGCAGATTTTAGGAGGAGTGATTGAGGCACAGAGTGCAGATAGCCCCAACAATGGAAATATGTAGGGTTTGCTACAATTCTGCATTTATTTTTCTTTAGGAATGTCATTTTTGCCCTATAAATTGAGACCTGGAAGAGGGGAGGTAGCTTGGGGGAGGAGTAGTCTCAGGTAGTAGTACCTGCTGCTTCACTGACACAATGTAGGATTCAAGAAAGACCTAGATAGCTTGCCTGCAGGGAAGCAGAGGAGGAGTTGTGCCTGAAACTCTGCTTCATGATTAGCTTACCTGTCTGATGGACAGGGCTACCCAGTATTGTTACTGGTGGAAGCTACAGCAGGAAAGATGTATTAAGTGAGTATTTTCTGAAAGTTAGGTCTCTCTTCAACAATAAACCAACAGGACCAGTACAGAGGTGGTTGTCAAGCAGAGTTATGCTAAGTAAAAGTGCTTGACATTTCTTCTAGAGTGTAGATGAGGATACTTTGCAGTAGGTGCTTACAAAAGTGAGTTGTCTAATGTCTTTCATGTAGGTCTGAGAGATCTTTCCTAATTTTCTCCAATTAAAAAGAAATAAAATTAAAATGTCAGGATTTTCTTTATTCCTCATTTTCCACCTAAGTATTGGTCATTTTTAGATGTTTTCACTTTATAACAATCTGGAGAGTGACTCAATGTGCAACATGTGCAGTAGTTTATCAACTAATTTGTTCAGCAGGCATCATACCTACTACAAGCACAGAGAACAGTGCAGAGGACAGGATACAATAGATTCATAAGCAGACAGGCACAGCAAGAGAGAGAAATATGATGGGTATTTTGGGCATTTTCCCAATGGAAGGAAAGATTATGGTTTCATCTTCCTACCTCCTGTACAGTTTTATAAAAGAAACAGTCCAGTGATATTGTACATTTACTGGACTATTAAATTTGTTGATTTTATCCTTGACATTTAAACTTCTTTTAAAACACTGACAATCTTTTTATTTTTATTTTCAGAAAATTAACTCATATAAAGAGGCCCATCCAATGGGAGGATGTACAGATGAAAAACAATACAGGGTACTGCAAGAGAGCCTTACAAATGGGATTAGCTGTACGTGTTATATTTATTGAGTTATGAACAGTGACAGGCATAATTTCATGAGTTGACCATGACAAGGGTAGAACAGTTCATTACATTCTGATGCCTGCTAATCATTCTGCCTTTGATTAAATATGAATAAACGAGTTGCAACGAATTCTAAAAGTGTTGTTAAATCCTACCATTTCTAATAGCTCTTAATTGCATTTACCTTAAAGAGAGAACAGGAAGAGGACGTAATGGTCTACATTAGTCATAATTTATCACATAGACTGTACTGTAGAATTGATTTGATCAACTGTAAAATACTTTTATTTTATGAACTGCTTTTATCTATACATTTGTATCTAAGTTTAAAGATACATTTTAGCAGTCTTTTGCACAAAAACATCCAAGCATAATATAGATAAACACTGACAGTAATTACATGCACAAATAACTAATTAGTTATGTAACTGTTCATTTCCCTGCACATACTTAACAACAACAAAAAAGTCTCATACTTGTCTAGTTCAATTTTTTAAAGAGCTACAAACGAATTCTTCAAATAAAAATATTTGAAGCAGTCCACAGACATTGCCAGCATGCACATTGCACTCATGTTGGTAAAACCCACATACCTCACCATCATGTATTTTCTATGTATCATGTATGTGTATAAAATACACATGTATCATATGTATGTATGTGTGCCTACAACCATTCTAATCATAATATCTAATCACAATATTATAACAAACTTCTGAAATCCTGCTTTAAATTAGTCCTCAAAGTAGAGTTACATCGGTGAATTAGAATGATTTAAACTTTTGATGGTGGCATGGGTATATAGGATGAAATCCTGGCCCCCCTGATATCAATGGAAAGTTTGCCATTGACATCAATAGGGCTAGGATTTCATGCACAAATTTTATCAACAAGAGTTTGGTTAATAACTAATTAGTGGTGAGGGGTATACATGGAGTTATGCAGATTATCCCAAACAAGTGCAGGCAACTCCTATATACCACAGCACTGTGTATTCTGTATATGCACAGAAAAAATATTGTAGTCAGAATTTGAAACACATTTGAGACTATTCTTCATAAGTCTGCATTTGCTATTGTCCAGCTGTACAGGGTTCAGAGGGCACCATAAAAACTTCTCAGAGTGAGCTAAAATAGCTTCTCTACACATAAAGATGTTACAGCTTTAAAGCCTGCCATCTCAACTCTTCCCAAAACTAGAAAGTAGGTGCTATGTCAAACTGGAAAGTAGGTAACTCTTAAAAAATGGTTAAAATCTCACATTTGTAGCTTGGCAAGAAATGCAAGGGGACTTCAAAATCATGACATTTTTATGTAGAGATGAGTTGTCGCTGGCCCAGGAATTGTATCTTCCCCATCCTGACCTTCAGAGAGACGTAATTTTCAGGAGAAAATGCCATTTTTGGCAGAAAAGGAGAAAACATTTATGTCGCATGTTGATTTATATATTATATATATGGTGGCGATTTTAAGCTGCTGATTGATTTGTAAGGTTGGAATAAATCCCAATGATGGATTAGAGGATTTAGCACATAGGACTGCATGTAATCACAAGTATGTCCTCCATATTTATACACTTATAATACCCACACAGGTACACATATGTGGTCTCCTGTATTTTCAGAAGTATCACTAGCAATATTATTTCTGATGGGACCAAAATGAGAAGACTGCAAAGAAAAATCTGTGTATTTCTGGGATCTCTTATAGTTAGTCACCTTATAGTTAGGGCTGTCGATTAATTGCAGTTAATTCACACAATTAACTCAAAAAAATTCTTGTGTAGTGAGATTTCTTTATTGTGAAAGTGTAACTAACAAATGTAGATTTTTTTGTTGTTATGTAACTGCACTCAAAAACAAAACAGTGCAAAACCTTAGAGCCTACAAATCCACTCAGTCCTACTTGTTCAGCCAATCACTAAGAGAAACAAATTTGTTTACATTTATGGGAGATAATACTGCCAGCTTATTATTTACAATGTCACCTGAAAGTGAGAACAGGCATTCACATGGCACTTTTGTAGTAGGCATTGTAAGGTATTTACATGCTAAACATTTGTATGCCCCTTCATGCTTCAATCACCATTCCAGAGGACCTGCTTCTAGGTTGATGATGTGCGTTAAAAAAAATCATGCGTTGATGAAATTTGTGAATGAACTCCCTGGGAGAGAATTGTATGTCTCCAGCTCTGTGTTACCCGCATATTCATGTTTATGGCAGTCTCAGATGATGACCCAGCACATGTTTGTTTTAAGAACACTTTCACTGCAGATTTGACAAAATGCAAAGAAAGTGCCAATGTGAGATTTCTAAAGATAGCTGCAGCACTTGACCCAAGGTTTAAGAATCTGAAGTGCCTTCCAACATCTGAGAGGGACGAGGTGTGGAACATGCTTTCAGAAGTCTTAAAAGAGCAATACTGATGTGGAAACTACAGAACCCAAAACATCTATCTATCTATATATATCAACCTTCTGCCCGTGGCATTTGACTCAGATGATGAAAATTAACATGAATTGGTCCACACTGCTTTTGATCGTTGTTGAGCAGAACCCATCATCAGCATGGATGCATGTCCTCTGGAATGTGGTTGTAGCATGAAGGGACATATGAATATTTAGCGCATATGGCAAGTAAATATCTTGTGACACCAGCTACAGCAATGTCAGGTGATCGTCTGTTTTCACTTTCAGGTGACATTGTAAACAAGAAGCAGGCACCATTATCTCCTGTAAATGTAAACAAACTTGTTTGTCTGAGCAATTGGCTGAACAAGAAGTAGGACTGAGTGGACTTGCAGGCTCTAAAGTTTTACATTGTTTTGTTTTTGAGTGTAGTTATTTTTGTATATAATTCTACAAGTTCAACTTTCATGACAGAGATTGCATTACAGTACTTGTATTAGGTGAATTGAAAAATACTATTTTTGTTTTTTTAGTGCAAATATTTGTAATTAAAAATAAATATAAAGTGAGCACTATGCACTTTGTATTCTGTGTTGTAATTGAAATCAATATATTTAAAAATGTAGAAAACATCCAAAATATTTACAATAAATGTTATTCTATTATTGCTTAACAGCACGATTAATCGTGATTACTTTTTTTAATCACTTGACAGGCCTACTTAGAATACATATTTTTGTTCCCCTCCCTCCCCTCTCAGGTTTTTATCTCTACTGACACCAAAAATTCTCTAATTCACATTAGTAAAAAATAAATGATTTGCTAGATCACTACAAAATGGCCATATCTCACATGCGTCAGTAACTGGTGTAATATTACTGTTCAATGGTGACCTTTAAGTCCTATAACCAATGACTTTTAAGGAAAAAAAGTATTTACACTGTTTGTTGCAACAACAAAAAAGCCACTATGCAATGGTATGTGAAATGTGTCTGCTTCTAGTCCATCCGAATGGCAGCAGGCAATTCTACGAGTGCTCTTGTCTGAGAATTTGCAGCCCTCAGAAGAGAAAGCAGAAAAATTAATTATTTGTTGAACCAGGTCTCTAGTAAACTACCTATTGGTTAGTATGAAATGAACAGTTTATTCAACAGGTTCATTGATGCCAATTTTGTCTCTGGGCTTGTCATTTTAAAGAACAATGTTCTTCAAATTGTAAAGGACTCTGACTCCACGAAAGTTCCTGGAGCTATATAAATTATTTCCACAGATTCCTGCCAGTCAAAGGCTCAAAACTGCACTCTCATCCTCATAACTGAGCCAATCTTGGTAAATTCATTCTAAAAATATACTACACAGTTAATATCAGCAGTTAGGAAAAAAGCATGTGTGAAGATGCAAAATACTGCTGGAACAATATAGGTGTGTAGTCCATAAATACAGTTGGTCCGTACCTACAAAATGTAGTTTTGCTAATTTGATATACCCATCCTGACAGAGAAGTTTCCCACTCTGCTCACAGACAGATGGACCAATTGCTAGACCTGGATTTTGGCAAACCTTTTGCTGTAATCTGCTCTCTTTTGCAGTTGCTACTGCCATCGAAAACAGTTAAAATATTTAGCAATTGCACATTAGCCCTATTTGTGCATTCTTTGGACAATCAAGATAAACAACATATGGAGAAGCGCCAGAATGGTATAGCTAATCAGTAAAAACTCAATATACAGATAAGGACAATTTTTCCTTTTCTCACTAACAAGAACATCAATCCAGTCAGTTGGGACAGATCCGGAGCTGGTGGAATTTATAAATTGGCATAGCTCCATTTACTTCAATGGAGCTTTGCTGGTTAATACCACCTGAAGATCTGACCCTAGGGTGAATCATACCTGTATCTCAAGAGAACCTGGTTGGGAGGCATGCAACATATTTAATAGTACCAGGGCATTCATTCTCAGAGAGCGTTTCAGCTGAACACCATATCTGAAGTTCCCATCCAATCTACTGTACTTAGAAAAGCAGAGAATTTTCCAACTAATAGCACAGAAAATCTCAGCACAAGCAGACCATTTGATGGTAAAATTTGTGAAGCATTTAACAAAAATATGTCTGCCTTCTTGTAAAGGCTGAAAAACTTCATGCCTTGGCATTAATTTTGGAGTGGCAAGAGCTAGCTTGGGCAGATTTGGCTGAACACCAATTCCTTGAATGGGTTAACTGCTCAGACTGCCAGCGTTCTCTTATCTTTCCTGCTTTATGGAATGTCTTTAGAGCCAAAAGATGACATGCTGGTGAATATGAGAGCTTGACAGATTCTTTCAGGATAATCTGTAAATTGTTTGGTAGATATAAGTGAAGAACTATATAAATAGTACTGACATAGGAATTGCTATGCCAGATCACAGCAGTGGTCTATCTAGTTCAGTATGATGTCTCAGATAAACCTACTAATTTGTCTGCCTCAGTGTTATCTTGTGGCAATGAATTCCACACATTAAAATGATGCATTATGTAAGAGAATTTCCTTTCACCAGCTTTAAATCTGTTGCCTTTCAGTTTCAAATACTGTTGATTTATCCTTATCAGGTCCTAATGAGTACTCCTTCCTGGCCACCCACTAGGATTGCTGTAAGGAGAATCCAAGATCCTGCACTCTGGAGTCCCAGAAGTGTATTAAGCTGCAGGAACCTGAACAGAGTCCAGCCACTGCCCCACTCTCAGGGACCCGAGGTACAATCTCAGGGGTCAGAGCGTCTATCTGGCAACTGCTCTGAGTGTTGGAACCCAGTGTCCAGCCACCTAGCCCCTATGGGCACAGCACTGACCCTTCAGACTCCCCAGTATTTAGCACCCCCCCCCCCCTCCAGAACTGCACTCCAAAAGCATGAAGCTTCTGGTTTACAGGTTAACTCCCCCAGGGGCACGCAGCTGTTGTGAAACACCAATACGCAAACACATTTTTTAATTGATCAACTTTATGCTTTTTACTTAACAGATTAACCACAGGAGAGCACAGATCTACAAAAAAAAAACATGCTAAAAACAATGTCTCTCACTCACTCTCTCTTCCCTTGAAAATCCTTGGGGGATAATCTGTGCTCTCACAGACAGGGTAAGAGTCCTCCACCTTCTTTCATACCCTGCCTCTGCAGCAGCCTCCCTCATCTTAATCTAGTTCAAAATGCCTTCCCCTGACCCCCCAGTTCTCCTCTGTGAATCTCTTTTATAGACAAGAGGGGTAAGTGTTATCTCCTAGGTAGAGCAAACCTCTTGTTCCAAGGTGTTTTACTTTGAAGAGATGATCATTATGTGCTGATCATTCATCAATGTGTCTGGCCTGGCAGAAACATGACAATCCTGGTAACTCATGGCAGATCCACATACTTATAGGCTTTCTATGACACAATTTCCTGACACAATTTCAAAAAATCGTCCAAAATTCCAAAGTAGTACAGACAGAATCCTCAATTCATCACACTTGTATTATGAGTCAGTAAATAGGATTGCCATATTTCCCATCTCCATATTATTAGTTATTTCATCTCTCTCGGCATTCCCTCTCTCTCTCTAATTTCCTGTCATGCAGGAATCTTTTCACACCACTAATTTTCTTTGTTAGTCTCTGAATCCCCTCTCTTTCAGCTATATTTTTTTTAGAGTGACCAGAACTGAACACAGTACTCCAGGTGAGGGCATACCATTGATTCATATAACAGCATTTTAATAGCATCAATGTTATTTTCTATTCCATTCTTTATACATCCTAATGGTTTGTTTGCTTTTTTGTCCATTGATCTGCCCTGAGCAAAGGTTTTCACTGATCTATCCAAAAATGATGCCTAGGTTATTTTATCCTGAATGGTTAGTTAGTTAACTTAAAACCCAGCAACTTGGATGAGTTGTTCAAGGTATCTTTCCAATGTGCTTCTTCATGATGTTGACATTAATCGTTAACATGGTGCCCATTCACCCAGCTTTATTAGATCTGTCTGAAATTCTTCAGTCCTCTCTCTAGTCTTAACTAATCTTTTATCACACCTGTAAGTGTTTCCACTGTACTCTTCACAGTCTCTACTAAATCCTTAATAAATACATTAAACAGCATGATTCCCAAAACAGATGCTTGGTCACCCTACTGTTACCTTTTGCCATTTTTAAAGTTATTCATTTATTCTTACTGTGTCTTTTCTGTCTCTTAAACAGTTCCTAATTCATTACTGTACTTTATCCCTCTGCCCATAATTAATCACCACTGGCTTGTGAAATGCCAATGGGCTAAAATAGCCTTGTGAAAGGCTTGTATTTCTAGAAGAGTTAATGCACCTCCACCCTTCTAATATGCCCCATATTCCTGGCATGAAGACAACACAGATGTTCCCACATAGTCAATGAGACAGTCTTATTAGTATCCAAGTCCTACCAATAGATTTTTTGGCCGTCACTGAAGTTTCAATGTTGATAGCAGAGAGTTTGGATAGTTTCTTAAAAAGAAATCTTCCAGGATTAAAAAGTAACCACACTTCATAGACCACACTAGATACCGTAGGTAGCAAATTATTTTGGTATGCTGTCTAGTCCTAGGTGCAAGTACTATGTATTAATAAAGATTCATGCTCATTTAAAAATGGCCAAATTTATTATTAAACTATCCATTATCTGACATCTGTAGGCAATGAAACTGTTGAGGCTTTTAAAAAAAAAAAAGCACACAACTGCTATGAACTCGCCTAAGTTTGGAGATGATACAGTATAGGGAATATTATCTTGTTTGCCTTTTGCTCTCTGATGACTCCAAAAATTATTGCTTTTATAATCAGATGTAGTATGAACTCTTTTCCAAATGATGGAGATTACAGGAAAACTCATTGCTCGGAACAGTAGCAATGGAAGATGTTTAAAACAATACAAGAAATGTTCCCAAGATATGCAGAAACCCTAACAGGCTGTCAGGTTATGTACCCCATACAGTTGAGACAACAGACTAACACGTCTGCTACTCTGAAACCTGTTTCTTGAAAGCAGCATTCAATTTTTATCTTAGTGGATTGTTTAGAAGAAATAGTACTTTATAAAGATGAAAGATTTCTTGATACAGATCTGCACTACTGATTTATTTTAAGGAAAAAATATTCATATTGGAGTCTGATTTTACAGAGTCTATAAAGTATTTTGAGAAATACTTGAGATCTGAGAATTTTTCAATAGCCAGAATAACCCAATATACCTGAAGGGTCCCTCTGCCAACTAAAATGTAAAAGGAAGAGCCCCCACCACCAAATTCCCTAGAAGTAATAGAGATCTAGTTGAACTTTCTAGTGCCTCATCAGGAAAATTTTTGTAATATGATATTGTAAATACTTGCTCAAAGTTCAAGTGACTGTCCTAAGAAATCTCCTGAGAACTCACAAGAGGAATATTCTTTTCTGAAGGAGATGAAAAAGAAGAATTCAAATGTTTCTTCTCCTCCGATTTTTTCTAAACCAAGGAGGACTAGCTTGAGAGGAAGAAACCTATGATTAAGGATGCCTATACTTTGTTTTGTAGGAATGTTAACTGTAATGACAAATCCAAGGGGACACTTAGTTAAGCTGTCAGAATGATTTTAGTTACTCAATTGGAGTTTGATGGATTTCCAGAAGAAGAGTCTGGTTGAAATCTATTGCACTGGGTGCTAATGTTTCTATAACTGCAGCAAAACTAGATTTCTCCAGGGCATCACCTGTTGAGGAAGAAAAAGAGGAAGTGTACATGGTTGCAATCCTTGATGTAAGCAGAACAAAATGGGGCCACTAATTGAGATATATGTGTCTTGCATTAAATATACCTTTTTTTTTAGTTGTACTCTCCACAGATATTTTCCAGCGGAAAACCAATTTGTTGCTCTTGAGGACAAAAAGAGAGAGAGAGGAAAGGAGGGAGAATGGTTAGAGTTGTGAGTGGAGGTACTATAACTTAAGTCTTGCTATTGAGCTGTTTGTCAAAGTGAGCTAAAACAGGAAACCCAGGTGTTTGGTCCAGTGCTATAACAAAGAAGAAATTAGAAAGGCCAGACATTTTAAGGGTTTCGCATTATACATTTTCAGCAATGCATCAAATGAGTATTGGTATCTAAAACAGACAATAATACTATACAGGTACCACTCCCCAAGACATATATCATTCATCTAAGGCAATTTAAGTGTCAAAGAGATTTCTTTTCTGGTCTTTGAAAGAAGTTATATTACTGCTTATTTATACTGTAAGTTAAGGGAAATGATATGTGGTTCCGAGTATCGAAGTGGAAAAGGAGAGTATTTTCTCAATTGGTCACAGGCCTGCACACATTTGAAAGAGGATATAGCTTTGATAGTACAACGCGCTAGTTATTAGTTAGGATTGGGCACAGTCAGGCTCATTTGGGAGTATGCTGGGAGGACCAGTTGTGCTGTTGCATCCGTCTGACATGCTCACTGGCACTATAAAAGGTAGAGCAATGCAGCACAGAATGCAATGGTTCTTAGCTTTGCTCAGAGCAAGTGCAATTATAGTCCCAATGATTATGTGAATATCTGAGCACTGTTGTGTGTTGAGGAGTTGCTGGGGGATTGCGGTGGCAGTGCCAATGTCAATATACTCTACTGTAGACAAAGCCTTTAAGCCCTGATAGGTTCATACTCTAAACACTTAAATCCTCAGTCTAAATGTATTTATTTCCTTGTTCATTCAATACATCTATTCTCCAGAGAGGCTCCGAAAGAAGAAAGTCCAGTTTACAATAAAAACTCGTATCACAGCCAGTAGATGATCATTATTATTCTTTACCGTATTCTCCCCAAACACTCAAAGATACATCTACTGCAGCAATTTGAGTCCTAAAAGAAACAGAGACTATTACAAGCGCCCAACCGTCTCACTGCTTCAATCACTGTCCAACTAGTCATTCCAAGATAACACTTTCATGAATAATGTATACTGCTTACATTCCGTATCACACCTGGGAGACAGACAGTTTAAATAAGATAAAAAGTTGTTGTCATGGCTAAGATAATTAGAATGGATTTAAAGTACTGGAGCAGCCTGTTCAAGTTTTAAAATTTGCAAGTTGTTTTTGGGGATTCTTTAAGGTAGGTTAGATTGATTCAGGGGAAAGGACATGGAGTATATGCTCCCAATTATTCAGAAGTGGTAGTTCTGCATTTGACCTAACCTAGGTGATGTACATTGAATGCTCCAGTAATGGACACATTACAGAGGTGGGGAACAATACCAAAACTCTGAAACAGTGAAGAATGTTGCAATCCAAACAAACAGATCCCTGTTGTGAGTCACAGTTGATAGCGATCTTATAAAAAGTGGGATTCAACAAATTACTTGAGCAGTAGAGGAAAGCTATTCAAATCATAGTGAAAGGAAAGGTTAGTGCAGAAAACAGCAGTAGTTATTTAGAGTCGGAAGCACAGAGACAGTGAGGAGGAGGAGGAGAACAGGAGAACAATGGTGTAAACAGGTAGGAAACAGGAATCAATAGAGTGTGTAAAATATGCATCTAATCCCTAGCCTGAGATCCACGTATTAAATAAAAGTAACAAACCGCAAAATTAGGGATCATAATAGATAGTACAGACACTTCAGGTTTCAAAAGTGGCCCTTGTAGTCATGGTTACCCTATGTCTCAGCTTCTTTAGCATGGGGAGACAACATGACACCTTGGTCTCTCCTGTTCTCTGCCTGTAGCACACAGTTTAGTCTCCCAAGGACTGAAATGCTTTGGTCTAACAGTTTTTGGATTAATATAGGGGTATCTGCACAGGGCCGGCTCCAGGGGTTTTGCGGCCCCAAGTGGCGGGAGAGAGGGGAGGAGGGGAGCTGCGATAGCGATTGGTGGCACTTCGGCGGCAGCTCCACTGTGCCACTTTCTTCTTCGGCAGCACTTCAGCAGCAGGTCCTTCCCTCTGAGAGGGACTGAGGGAACCGCTGCTGAATTGCCACTGAAGAGCCGGACGTGCCACTCCTTCATCTTGGCAGCCCCAAGCACCTGTTTGCTGTGCTGGTGCCTGGAACAAGCCCTGTAGCTGGATGAACTTTAGCAATCTGTGTATATGGATTAGACAAGATGACTGATGGTCCCTTCTGGCCTTAAACTCTGTGAAACTATCTGTGTGATGGATGGGGGCTAGGACCCAGAAGAGCCCCCTCGGGAACCAAAAGAAGAAAGCAGGACAAATACATTCAATTTTCCAAAGCACAGATAAAGAGAGTGGGCTTCTAGGAAGGGAGCTGCTGCTGAGTGTAGAAAAACAACTTTGAACCCAGTGAAAAAGAGTTCTCAATATATGTACTTTCATTGCTTATTTTGTGTTGTGAAGCTTGTCTAGAATTAGCATCCCAAGAATTGCAGGCCTTTATGAAGAGATTTTACTTTGTGTTAGATCTCTAAAATACAGTAGGCCTGTTTCCAAACAGGTTTTCCTCTTGTGCCTGAAATGGGTTTCTTTTCTGTGGAACTGGACTTATTTACACATAACCATAATTCTGTTGAAAGTTCCAATGTTAACACAAATTGTGCAAGTTTGCTTTTCAATTTTCATGATCACCAGAGCCTCTGAATTAAAAGTCAGTAATTTGCAGTTTCCTCCCATTGCCTATTCTAGTCAAAAATAAAAAAACTTTGTTTAACATTAGTTAAGTTTCCTCTCAATCAAATAAACCCTAAAAATTAGGAAACACAAAATTAAAGGATTAAAAAGGATTAGAAGTTTCCATAGTGAAGCACTCAAGTTAAGAAATGCCAGAATGAATGTTGTCCATGCAACCTGGATTCATCCCTTTTGTGCATATGATACAACCTTTAATTACACGCAGAAGTGATTAACTGTGAAAAGTTTAGCGCAACTGACCTTCCAGGCACCCCATGGGAACTCGGTGGCAGAAGCAGAGATAGAATCCAAGTCTCCAGGGTGTTGGTAATTGAAAACTGTATCATGACGGATACACATAGGGGGGCTGAATTGCATGGGCAACATTAATTTTGGCTTTTATCAACTTGCAAGTACTTCACTTTGCAACCTTTTAATTCTTTCCTTCCAATTTCCTAATTTTGTATGGTTAAACTTTAGTTTAATGATGATAGCAAACCTTAACTAACACTAAAAGAAGTTTGTGAATATCCTTAGTTTTTTTAATAGAAAACATTTTATATACATATAAATAACTGTGTGTTGTAAAATTATTTAGTACAATGTTTTATACAGCATTTGTAAACTGAAGCTGTATTGTTCGTTCATAGAAAATCAACATATGTAAATATGTCATTGTCAACACGAATTCAATACATTTCCCTGTATTTTGGGTGCAGATAATACCATGCAAAAATAATATTTGAAATATACAGGTTTCACCATATGGGGGAATTACTTTTTTAAAAATAAACTGTCTAACAGAAAACTAAGTAGGGGCTCATAATAGCAATTTCCCACTTTTTTAAAAAAGCAAAATATTCAGAAAGCCTCAGCACCCAATTTGTAAGAATCAGATAAACAACAAACATGAAAATGAACTGGAATTTTGTCTCTTATTGTAACGGTAACCCTGTCTGAGGAAAGTAACAAAAATTATCCTTTGAAAGAAACAGTGTAACTTACCCCAGTACAAACCCAAAAGGAGCTCAGTTGGGCTTATCATAACCCAGTCGGCTTTAACTAAAGCTCCTCCTGGGATCCTTCTTTGTTACAATGTTCTGGTCATCTGAGGTACATCAGTTATCAAAGGCAGGCAGGCATTGCCATGACAACTGGGGCTACTGTAATGGTCCCCAAATGTGCAAATGAACTGAAAGGAGTGGGTAATGAGGGGGCAATTATCTCCAATGTCACAATGTTACTGCTCAGACAGCGGCAGGGGGAAGCAAATATGCACTGTATGGAGTGGGGAAGAATCAAGTTTCCCAAATTTCCCAAAAAGCCCAATGACATAAAAACACAAAATACACATTGGAGGTTCTCTCTCTCTCTCTCTCTCTCTCTCTCACACACACACACACAAATTAGTGGTTGAAATTTGGTTCAAATTCCCCCAGTGCATTTTTAACAGAAGTACAGAGCCATGAAAAACTGAAGATTCTGATGCCACCTTAACTATGGTCTCGCTATTGCAAGACCACAATATTCACTGGACTCTTAGTTGAAAGATGGTAAGATTTTATGGAACCAATTTTTTGTTACTTTGTAAGAACATGGCTCAAAGCCAATGTGAAAGGAGTTTGACTGTATACATTTCAAACTCCCAGTGGATAGTATTCCTTAATGCAAAACCATTTCACTAAAGCTGACAAATCAGACAGCTTCTGCCCAGAGTAGAAACAGGTATCCTTCACCTCTAGAAAATGGATTAGCCCTTCCAGGCCATCTATGTCATCGTTATGTCACATGAAGAACCTACATCTGTTGTCCTGAATCACCAGCTGAATCTAAATACTGTACATTTGCCCTGCCCTATTTCTGAAGCTTCATAAGAAGAAGTACTCATTAGACCCTAATGTACCTACTTTGACAGTAAGGACTCACACCAAGTGATACACAGCACTGTATAAAAGATATTCTAGGGTGTGTAACAAAGGTGCCATAATGAAAGTGAGCACTGCAGTATTCTGCAAGTAGGTTATGACAGAGTTCACTGCCCACAATGCTAAACAAGGTCTTAGAATTCCCACTTGTGCTTTACAATGTGTTAAGGTTAAAGTACAACATAAAAACAGTTTGATATCATTAATGTACTATATAATGCCCATCTGAAACACACACGCACCATACCAAACCAAAAATCTGTGATAAAAAATATTCTGCCATACAAACCTCACTGACAAAGTCATTCCTTGTGAACAGGTTTCCCCAGACTAGCCAATCACTGTCCCTGTCAGACAATAACTCTGTTAAAATCTCCCTGCTGATAAGAGAAATTAAGAACACTACAGATGCTTCCCATCACAGAGTCTTATCTTTTCCCACTTTTTTTTTCCTGTCATTTTGTTTTTCCCCAAAGTGCAGACAGCAGTTCTTGACAGCTTTCCTCCTCAATTTCCTTTTCACTCAAGCTACCAAAAAATGTTTTTTTTTGTCACAGCAGGGACTAGATCCACTCACTATAACTGCTAGTTTGGGGAAGAGCTAATGGTAATCTGCATCCTTTCTGATAAACCTCCAAGTCTTGGTAAGAGACACTAAACACAGACAAACATGTAGTAAGGCTGCAAAACAGCTGAATCAAGATATCATTTTGCACCAATAGTTCTGCTTTGCAGGGTTGCGCAGTTTACAGCACTGGGTGCTTCAGCATATAGGAAGATAGGTGCATAGCTTTTGTTTCCTGAAGCAAACGAAACATATGTTCAAATGATGGTCTGTAGCCAGGATGATATTTTAGGAACAATGTTTGTGGCTTACTAAACAAAATATTGTGCCATTTTCTCCATCGGCATATTGCCTTAGCAAATATCTATGAACAATTACTAGAATTAATTGAAAACTCGTTAATTAGGCAATGATGACCTCAGGATGAAGCTTTTTCCGGTTATTAATAAATAGCTGGAGGAGTTGAGGACCTAAGCCATAGCCATGAATCCTTAACCTAGCAAATAATTACCACCCAGGAAATGCCCAATCTGACATTAATTACAGCTATAATAAACCATGAACATATAGGAACAGGAAAATAAAAAGCAATTACCTTTGGACATGCTGAAAAATCAAATGATTAACTGCAAGTTGCCATGGATACAATGTTCTGTTGACAGAATTGGTCTTTTCCTAGCAACCATTAGGAAAGCCTCCCAGGCTTCATCTACAACATCCCATTGGGTTTTCTATCATTATTAGTTAACTGCAGACAGTGTGGTTAGAACAACACAAAATAAATAACACTGTCTCTGTCCCATTGGATATTGATACAAAATTTGTACAGCCATTAGAAATCTAATGGAGTACATTTACTGCATGAGAACTCTATTCTGCCTGGAAGGCACTGGCCTGCCTTGGGGGTGATGTGCAACTGGAGGGCTTCAGCAGGTGCTGTGAAAAGCTTTGAGCTGTGCCTGGGAAGGGCAACTGTGCAGCATGTGCTCCCATCGTCAGCTGGCCAGTTCTGCTAACCAATGCTGAAAGGATATCAGGACCGTGGTCCTGAAGAGTGAGCTAGTGACACTGAAGAGCACAAGGATTTACTGTGACCATCCCCTGTATAGGAATATGGGCATGGGGAAAGGGTGGATCTTTGCACCTTTTTCCCCTATGTACACATGGAGCAGCCAGTCACAGATTGTCCTAGTTTATCACCAGTGGTTTTCAACCTGGGGTCCACAGACTATGTCTAAGATTTCCAAACGGATTTCCACACCTCCATTCAAAAATTTGTAGGGGTCCGCAAATGAAAAAAGGTTGAAAACCACTGAACTAGGAAGTAACCCAGTAAGATGTAAGGTAAGACAATACACCAGCACACAGCTGCTCAGGTCTATTTGTTGTTGTGTTGGGGAATGGAGGGTGAAGGCTGTTTTTTCAAAAAAAATTACTTCTATGAGCTTTTTTGCAATGGCCATCTGCAACTTCTTTCTAATGGGTTTATTAATACAGATTTCTATTGTTGCTAAGGTCCCTCAAGGATACTGCTGTGATGGAGTTTTCTTGGTCGTAAAGAAATTGTTTCTTCCATTCTCCTGAACTAGCCATAATTAGTATGGGCAGAATTCTAGACAAAAATAGGAGGCAAGGACATGGAAACCAAATGAAATGCACAAAATTATAAAGCAATGGCAATAACTATTTCAAATTTTTATTAACAGTAACAGATTGCAAAGTAAGTTTCTCAGATGGGATCAGTGCAAGTTTTTCCATTTTCCTCACTCCTGGATTGCCAAAGGGGACAGAAAAAGGAGATCACTTGGTATGCAGAACCCTTTGATGGAGAAGCTTCAAACTTCTAAAATTCTACCAGTCCACTGCAGAAGTTGTACTTGTGAGAGTTCTAGGGTTTAGGGAAAATGGTGCTGAGTTGTAAAGCCAAAATACAAGTCTAATACATATGAACGAGGAGTCCAATGGCACCTTAAAGACTAACAGATTTATTTGGGCATAAGCTTTCTGGGTAAAAAACCCACTTCTTGAGATATATGGAGTGAAAATTACATGTGCCAGCAATGCCCCTCTGCCATGTACATTGGCCAAACTGGACAGTCTCTGCATAAAAGGATAAATGGACACAAATCAGACATCAGGAATGGTAACATACAAAAGCCAGTAGTAAAACTTTTCAGTCTTCCTGCACACTCAATAACAGATTTAAAAGTAGCCATCCTTCAACAAAAAAACTTCAGAAACAGACTTCAAAGAGAAACTGCAGAGCTACAATTCATTTGCAAACTTAACACCATCAATTTGGGCTTGAATAGGGACTGGGAGTGGCTGGCTCACTACAAAAGCAATTTTCCCTCCCTTGGTATTGACACCTCCTCATCAATTATTGGGAGTGGATTACATCCACCCTGACTATATTGGCCTTCAACATTGGTTCTCCACTTGTAAGGTAACTCCCTTCTCTTCATGTGCCAATATATATTTATGCCTATATCTGTAATTTTCACTCCATGTATCTGAAGAAGTGGGTTTTTTACTCACAAAAGCTTATGCCCAAATAAAGCTGTTGGTCTTTAAGGTGCCACCAGACTCTTCATTGTTTTTGTGGATACAGACTAACACGGCTACCCCTCTGATACTTAATACATATGAAAAATTCCAAAGGAGATAGTTACTGAAGGAAATTGATTTTGGAAACACAAATAATATCTTATTTAGGATTCCAGTACTGTCCAAGAACCTCAAAATTCTACCAGATCATGCAGGAAGCTAGAGCTTTGTTTTAGTTTTATTAAATAGCAAGTGTTAATGGAATTCTTTCTACAGTGCTGGAAATCTTGTGGGACAGAGCAAGTTTTATGGCTCAAGGACCTACATACACATCCAAAGCCCTGATCCTGCTAACACTTATGCCGTTACTCATCTTTACTATCATAAGCGGTCCCAGTGATTTCAATGGTACTTCTGACAGTAGTAAAATCAAGCATGTGCTGAAGTGTTTGCAGGAACAGGGCCCTAAGTCGCAACTTTCATGAAGAGTGCATCTGCTTCCAGACAAACTTCAGATAACCTGTCTACATCACAATGCTTCATATCAAACACTGAAATTGCAATGCTTCATATCAAGCAATCTAAATCCTGGCATTATATTTCTGTTGCATTTTTAACAGGTCTTATTTTACAAGATCTGGCATTTAATGTCCTAACAGAAACTCAAAGTACAATAAAGGAAGATAAGTGCAGTTATTTCTGGAAAATTGGCAAGACACAATAGTTTAGATTACCAAGTGATTCACATATTAACCTGCCAGAAAAGAAGAGAAAAAAATGACTGATTATATTCTGGCAAATTCCACCTACACAGTATATCTTAGACATTCCTCTCATGAAAGTTCAATGCAAACTCTTCACAAAGAATTAATTATTACAAAACAATTTCTCAGGAGTTTTATTCACAAAAGGGCATATTTCCTGTTTGAGATTTATATTCCTCTCTGATATGCACATTTTGCAGCTTAAGTTATAACCTTCAGCAGATCTGACAAATGTATGTATAAAAGAGATTGTGTTGTCTGACAACCCAGTAGGACCTCAATATTTGAAGGGAAGAATGTTTAAGCAGTGATTAAGCGACAGCATGTGTAGAACTTGATGAAACAATTATACAAGGAATATTTTTAGTGTGTTCATGACATTTTAATAAAATCATGTAACAATTATCTCTATTTCATTACAAACTGCTACTTACTGAAATGATTTAAGTGAATGATACTTAACTGCAGCTTTTCACATTTGTGAAAGGCAAAAGGGGCTAGATATGTACTGTCCAGAAAAATGAAAAATTACAAAACTCCCTGTATCACCCACCTGTAATATCAATTCATGTCTTTTTACATTGATTTGGCATCATTTAAGGTCATTAAGGAAAAATGTTGTCCCTTACCTGTCAATTCCTCTTGTCTGAAAGAGCCAGCATGAGGTTCTCAGTTCAGCAAAAGCACACACTTAAAGTTAGGTACCATTGACTTCAATGGGATTATTAACATGCTTAAATTTAAACACATGCTTTGCTGCCCCAGTCCCTAGCTACCTCTGGTTCAATTATCGATGAGATTCAACTCACAAGCTGATATTCTGAGGCTATGCCCCCTCACATAGAAGAAAGTCCATTTGAATATAATTTGATTATTAGAGCAGGATCTGCTAAGATTTTCTAGGCATTTACAGGTTCAGACCTAGAACTAAAATAGCACAACCACTAAGTTCTCACTTAAAATCAAGTTTAATGTAAAACGCTTTAAAAACAAAACCAAAAGGGGATGTTTTTGTGGTTCAAAGTTCTAACCAAATTATTGTTATTTTTAAAATGTTTTTAGTTTTAATCAGTCTTCCCACAATGTACAATGCTCTAGCTCTCAATGCTAAGGATATAGACTCAGAAAAAAAACAGCAGGACCATCTCTGCATTCAGTTTCCAGCTGATGTTAGTTGAAAAGAGTGTTTAAAGCTCAGAGTCCACAAAAAGGCAAGGTCAGATACAGTCAAGGAGAAAAAAATCTAGGTTTGAACCAGAGTGCATGAAAAGAAAAAAAGTCCTTCTATAGCAAGAATTGGAAAGAAAGTACATCTGCTTAAGAGAACCAATTTGTTTTCAGGCTACTAGTGCACCAAGACATTCTACCCCAGCAAAACCTATGCTCTTTTCAAAGAATGAGCACAAGAGACCAATTACCTCCATCCAAAATAGGGTCTTCAATCACACACTACTGCATGTGTGTAATGTTCACAATTTTATGTAAGCCCAAGAAAACAGAAAATGCACATGACAGTGTATGTATGTGTGTAAGGTGCTATATGTGTACAAATTAGGGATGTCAATTAATCGCAGTTAGCGCACATGATAAACTCAAAAAAATTAATAGTGATTTAAAAAATTAATTGTGATTAATCGCACTGTTAAACAATAGAATACCAACTGAAATGTATTAAATATTTTTGGATGCTTTCCTTTATAGATTTCTATTACAACACAGAATACAAGTGTACAGTGCTCACTTCATATTATTTTTATTACAAATATTCGCACTGTAAAAATGATAAAAAAATAGTATTTTTCAGTTCATCTCATACAAGTACTGTAGTGCAATCTGTTTATCGTGAAAATGCAACTTACAAATGTAGATTTTTTTTGTTACATAACTGCACTCAAAAACAAAACAATGTAAAACTTCAGAGCCTACAAGTCCACTCAGTCCTACTTCTCGTTCAACCAATCGCTAAAACAAACAAGTTTGTTTACATTTATGGGAGATATTGCTGCCTGCTTCTTATTTACAATGTCATCTGAAAGTGAGAACACGCATTCACATGGCATTGCAAGGTATTTACATGCAAGATATGCTAAACATCCAAATGCCCCTTTATGCTTTGGCCACCATTCCTGAGGACATGCTTCCATGCTGATGATGTTGGTTAAAAAAAAAAAGTGTTAATTAAATTGGTGACCTAACTCCTTGGGGGGAGAATTATATGTCCCTTGCTCTGTTTTACCTGCATTCTGCCATATATTTAATGTTATAGCAGTCTTGGATGATACAGCAAATTTGGCAAAATGCAAAGAAGGTACCAATGTGAGATTTTAAAAAATAGCTACAGCACTCAACCCAAGGTTTAAGAATCTGAAGTGCTGTCCAAACTCTGAGAGGGACAAGGTGTGGAGCATGCCTTCAGAAGTCTTAAAAGCGCAAGACTCCGATGTGGCAACTACAGAACCTGAACTAGCGAAAACGAAAATCAACCTCCTGCTCATGGCATCTGACTCAGATAATGAAAATGAACATGCATCGGTCCTCATTGCTCTGGATTGTTATCGAGCAGAACCTGTCATCAGCATGGATGCATGTCCTATGACATGGTGGTTGAAGCATGAAAGGACATTCGAATCTTTAGCACATCTGGCATGCAAATATCTTGCAACACCTGCTACAACAGTGCCATGAGAACACCTGTTCTCACTTTCAGGTGATATTGTAAACAAGAAGCGGGCAACATTATCTCCTGCAAATCGTAACCAAACTTGTTTGTCTGAGCGATTGGCTGAAGTAGGACTGAGTGGACTTGTAAGCTTTAAAGTTTTACATTGTTATATTTTTGAATGCAGTTCTTTTTGTACATAATTCTATATTAGTAAGTTCAACTTTCAAGATAAAGAGATTTCACTACAATATTTATATTGGGTAAATTGAAAAATACTTTTTTTTTTACAGTGTAAATATTTGTAATCAAAAATAAATATATAAAGTGCGCACTGTACACTTTGTATTCTGTGTTGTAATTGAAATAAATATATTTGGAAATGTAGAAAACGTCCAAAAATATTTAAAGAAATGGTATTCTATTATTGTTTAACAGCATGATTGATCATTATTATTTTTTTTAATCCCTTGACAGCCCTACTACAAATATTTGTAAATTAGTATATTCCACTGATCAGCATGTGTTAGGTGATCCCTTCTGTTCCCAATCCACAGACAATAAAGGTCAGTTACAGCTCTGCTTGAGACCCTGTTTCTTCAGTTCAAGTTTTATGCTTTCAGCTCTGAAAGTCCCAGCTGTCAAGATAGCTTTCACAAACACCAAGGGTTACGAAGGGAAAGGAATTATTTAGCTTTGTGAATGGGGTGTAACTAGAATTAATAATTTTAAAACATCTGGAATTCTTTCCCCCAACTAACGTGGTAAAAGTCTGATTGCTCAGCATATTTAAAATTAAACTAGAATAGCAAAAGTATAATAGGGAGCCATCCTGCACCAATAGGATAGATGGATGAGAAGGTACCTTATAGGTCTCACATCACCTCTGCATTCTATAATTCAGCCTTGAATATGTATCTATTCCTAACTTCAGGTGTCCGTTACCTTGGCATCTAAGGGCTATCATGCATGATGCCTCAGCCACCACCCTTGGGAGCCTGTTTAGTCACCATGTTGCTATGATTGTTAAAAATGAAATATCTGATCAAAAGCTTGCAGAGCTTCAGGATATTTCCTTCCCTATAGAATTTCTTTGAGCAAGGCCCAGGACACAGCAGGTTTAACAGTAGCTAATGGTTCCCTCTCCTTAAGGGATGCATTGACTATTGAAGTCAATAAAGAACATCAGGCATTTGCCACCAGCTATCACACAGCAGTTTAAGTCCATCCCATAGGTGGCTGACACTTCTCCCAAGCTCCAGCGGTGAAAATGGATGTAACTCAACTGCTTTAGCAATGTTTCCACAGCACCAGAGGGACTGCACTGAAGCTGATTAGTCTTACACATGAACACTCCTGCTGAAGGCAGTCCCAGTTAATCATACTGCACATCCTGAAGCAAGTCCACTAGGTGATTTGTTGCTTTAGCAGGTTTTTCATGGGTGAAGTCTGTAACCCAGACCTTAGTGAAACTGCATGTGTTTGTGACTGTAATGGGCTAATGCTCCTGCTGTAATCTACTATCAATACCTTCTTTGGCTGATGCTTCGTGAATGGTAAAGGGTTAATTTAGTTTCCATAGCCATTAGGGCAAATGTACACATGCTTTCTAATTGACTGCAATGTTTGACTACTAACCCCAGGAATCGGGTTTCACAAATGGATAAAAGACTATGCATTATATCATGAAAACCCTACAATTTCCCCATGGTGAAATAAGCAGTTATGCAATTTGGGCACTCTTTCGTGGGCTTTACTGACTAGCAGAAGCTAGAATTGCTGCAACCTGAGACAGAGGAAAGAATGAGGACCGTGCAAGCGGAAACACCTCATCACTTTTTAGCAGCTAGCTCTGACCACTGCTCACATTAGTGCGGAGGAGCTTTGGAGACAAACATGTCGAGATCGTCCTGCTTCAGAGATGGCACTTTTCTGTGAATGGGGGTGGAGAGAAGGAAAGTAAAACTGGGGATTCTGGAAGGATCCCTTCTTCACTCCCAAGAGTGAGGCAAGCTTCTAGTCCCCTCAGCTATAGCAGCAATCCCAGACCTGAAACAATCCGTACGCAGCAAAGGTGTGGGGGCAAGCCAATACACAGAAGGAGGCTTGCACTGCCTAGTCTGCGTTTTAATCCTCTACATCCCTTGATGTAGAGTAAAGAAGAAATAGCTCTCTAGAACGTATTTCTTTTTGAATTAGCTGGCCAGGTGCACAGCTCATTTTCATGGTAGCTTTGCACGTGTTGTGGTTATGAAACTCACTCCCATCCAAACTTTAGACAACTGGGAATGTTAAATCAAAGCCAAGTGCTGATTTGGTTAAAGATTTATTTACTTGGTCTAGAATGTGTTGTTATAATTATGAACTTTATAATTTGTTTAAACTTGTACAGCATGAGGTCACAAAATGCAACAATATGGTCAGAATAGGTAGTTTACAGATGTTATTTCTTACTAAATCTCCAACCCTTTTTAAATAAAATGCCACCTTTAATTTTTGCTCAAAGTTTAAAAGTTGTTTTAATATTAAAAGCCTATGAGGAAAATAATCTTTGGCTGGGATCTGGGTTGCATTATCAGCCCTTCATGCTACTCTGGCAGCATAAAGGAGCTGTAAATCAAGCAGATCCCTTCACCAAGGAACAAACATGTAAGGAGATTCCCTGGATGGTGTATAGCTATGGAGAGAGAACGGTGGTGTGTGACCAAAGCATGCTGCCTTTCAGTTGTGCTCATGGAGCAGAACACCCCTAAGAGTTGCGGGTATCACAATGTAAATTAGAGCAGACCTCAGGTTGTTCTAATTTCTTTCAGGGGCTGGGGACACTGTACAGGGAAATGCTATGGTACCTTTGCCCCTTTTCCTCTTCCCCTTCCCTATTTTCCTGCACAAAGTGTAGATACAAAAATTATTTTTTTGCCTTAAAGATTTCTGTCGTGTTTTTGTATAATATATTATGCACACATATACACAAGTCTATTTCTATTTAACATTAAAGTGGACTTCATGAATACATGAATCAGAGTTCTTTCATTTCTAAAAATACCTGTACAGTACCCTAAGTGAAAAATTATATGCATAAAATTAAAACCTAACTGATTTGCCCAACAGTATTAATGTAATCAACACTTCTACTCAATTAAACATTCAATCCATCCATACATTAGTGTCAGCAGTCTGAACATTTGCTGTATCTTCAGCACAGTTCATTATTGGTTATTGCAGGCAAAGATTATTGCACATGAGAGTTACTTTTAGAGTCCTATTAATTAAATCTGGTTAGATATCCTCAATTATTTTGTTTTGTGCTGTTTTTATGGCCAAGACTGGACAATCACCAAAATTCAACAGTGATCAATTTATTACACAGTCTGTTCACTTTAAAAACAACAAACACAACAACAAGATTAGTCTTCTGTCATGCAGGATTAGAAAAACCAAGCTACCAGGCAGACATTGTATTACTTTTATTTACAAGATTACCACTTATAGTCCTAAACAACCGTATTCTGATTTGCACAGTAATTCTGCATTCCTGTTGGATTATCACTGAATGGTTCTTTTAGTGGAAGCTTAATGCAAAACACTAAAGATAACACCCTATATACACCTCTTGGTATAGATATGCTCAATGTACAGTAGCTGTTAAAAAACTTGTCCTTCACTTTCAGTTGCCCATCTGTTTAATACATTGCAGGGTAAAAACTCAAAGCCTCAGCCTTTCTTAGAGATGTAGGGAATATACAGTATCTTCAAATTAATGTTAACTTACACAGATGGCATAAGAAATACTACATAGCACTAGAACAAAGTTTTGACTTTATAATAAGTCTTTGAGGAAAAAAAGTCCATTTAGTATTAAAACGGCTTGGTTGCAAACCACAGAAGGCCCAGTTCAACTGACAAAATCCAGTAATTTCAAAACCTCAACAGCTCCTGGAAGGCTGCTGATCCTGAATCTGTGGGAGAACTACACTTATTTAGAGGGAAGATCACCCTTGCCATCAGTGCACTTCTCCGTGTTCTGGGTTTAGCCAACAGATTTTGTACCGACGTCAGCAATAGATTTTCAGCCCTAGCCAACCTGCCAGACAACGTCAAGGTCACCTGGTCTGTGTTCACCCCCATCCTCTGCTCATCCGCCGAGCAGATGATCAGCTATAGGTGCCCAGCATGTCGACCATGGCTGTCAAAGGAGGCCTTCCAGACAATAAAGTTGAAAGTCATCGCCCACCAGCACGGTGATAAATGCATTTGTAATCAGCTGAAGTGAAAGTTCAACACCCTGGCACTTTGCAATCACAAGGCATATTATAATCTAGTGGTGAATGATGTTGAACTCTGCTTAGCCATGGGAGACTTAGGGCTGGTCTACACTAGGGGAGGGAATTGATATAAGATACGCAACTTCAGCTACGGGAATAACATAGCTGAAGTCGAAGTATCTTAGATTGAGTTACCTACCGTCCTCATGGTGCAGGATCAACGTCTGTGGCTCCCCCTGTCGACTCCGCTACCGCCGTTCTCGTTGGTGGGTTCCGGAGTCGACAGGAGCGTGTTCGGGGATCAATATATCGCGTCTAGATGAGACGCGATATATCGATCCCCGAGAAAGCGATTGCTACCCATCGATACGGCTGATAGTGAAGACGTACCCTTAAAGCCAGCATTCTGCATGACCCGCAATCTCAGTGGTCAAGAGGTAGTCACTATGAATGGTATTCTGAACAACAGTCAAGGCCATCCATGTAAATTGGATGACGACATCCTCTCATGCTAGGTGGAACATCACAGCATCCTGAACCATCCTCCCGCTGCCACTTGCTCAGACCTGGATGATTTGGCCATCACTGTGGTTTTGGACCCAGACATCTGTACTGATGCACCAACATTGGATGAAGTGAAGCACGCTATCTGCAAACTGAAAAATGGACACACAGCTGGGACTGATGGTGCTGGTGCTGATTCTCCCAGAACTGCTAAAATGCACTCATAGACTCATAGACTTTAGGGTCAGAAGGGACCAATATGATCATCTAGTCTGACCTACTGCACAAAGCAGGCCACAGAACCCTACCCATCCACTTCTATAACAAACCCCATACCTATGTCCGAGTTATTGAAGTCTTCAAATTGTGGTTTGAAGACCTCAAGCTGCAGAGAATCCACCAGCAAGTGACCTATGCCCCACGCTGCAGAGGAAGGCGAAAAACCTCCAGAGCCTCTGCCAATCTGCCCCAGAGGAAAATTCCTTCCCGACCCCAAATATGGCGATCAGCTAAACCCTGAGCATGTGGGCAAGACTCACCAGCCAGCACTCAGGAAAGAATTCTCTGCAGTAACTCAGATCCCATCCCATCACCGACCACTGGGCATACTTATCTGCTGGTAATCAAAGATCAATTGCCAAAATTAAGCTATCCCATCATACCATCCCTTCCATAAACTTATCAAGCTTAGTCTTAAAGCCAGATATGTCTTTTGCCCCCACTATTCCCCTTGGAAGGCTGTTCCAGAACTTCACTCCTCTAATGGTTAGAAACCTTCGTCTAATTTCAAGTCTAAACTTCCTAGTGTCCAGTTTATACCCATTCATTCTTGTGTCTACATTGGTACTAAGCTTAAATAATTTCTCTCCCTCCCTAATATTAATCCCTCTGATATATTTATAAAGAACAAGCATATCCCCCCTCAGCCTTCTTTTGGCTAGACTAAACAAGCCAAGCTCTTTGAATCTCCTTTCATATGGCAGGTTTTCCATTCCTCAGATCATCCTAGTAGCCCGTCTCTGAACCTGTTCCAGTTTGAATTCATCCTTCTTAAACATGGGAGACCAGAACTGCACACAGAATTCCAGGTGAGGTCTCACCAGCGCCTTATATAATGGTACTAACACCTCCTTATCTTTGCGGAAATACCTCGCCTGATGCATCCTAAAACCGCATTAGCTTTTTTAACAGCCATATCACGTTGGCGGCTCATAGTCATCTTGTGATCAACCAATACTCTAAGGTCCTTCTCCTCCTCTGTTGCTTCCAACTGATGTGTCCCCAATGTATATCTAAAATTCTTATTATTAATCCCTAAGTGCATGACCTTGCACTTTTCACTATTAAATTTCATCTATTACTATTACTCCAGTTTACAAGGTCATCCAGATCTTCCTGTATGATATCCCAGTCCTCCTCCGTGTTAGCAATACCCCCCAGCTTCGTGTCATCCGCAAACTTTATTAGCACATTCCCGCTTTTTGTGCCAAGATCAGTAATAAAAAGGTTAAATAAGATTGGTCCCAAAACCGATCCTTGAGGAACTCCACTAGTAACCTCCTTCCAGCTTGACAGTTCACCCTTCAGTACGACCCGTTGTAGTCTCCCCTTTAACCAGTTCCTTATCCACCTTTCAATTTTCACATTGATCCCCATCTTTTCCAATTTGACTAATAATTCCCCATGTGGAACCGTGTCAAATGCCTTACTGAAATCGAGGTAAATTAGATCTACTACATTTCCTTTGTCTAAATAATCTGTCACCTTCTCAAAGAAGGAGATCAGGTTGGTTTGGCACGATCTACCTTTAGTAAAACCATGTTGTAATTTGTCCTAATTACCATTAACCTCAATGTCCTTAACTACTTTCTCCTTCAAAATTTTTTCCAAGACCGTACATACTACAGATGTCAAACTAACAGGCCTATAGTTACTTGGATCACTTTTTTTCCCTTTCTTAAAGATAGGAACTATGTTAGCAATTCTCCAGTCGTACGGTACAACCCCTGAGTATACCTATTCATTAAAAATTCTCGCTAACGGGCTTGCAATTTTATGCGCCAGTTCCTTTAATATTCTTGGATGTAGATTGTCTAGGCCCTCCAATTTTGTCTCATTAAGCTGTTCAAGTTTGGCTTCTACCTCAGATGTGGTAATATTCACCTCCATATCCTCATTCCCGTTTGTCATCCTTCCATTATCCCTAAGCTCCTCATTAGCCTTATTAAAGACTGAGGCAAAGTACTTATTTAGATATTGGGCCATGCCTAGGTTATCCTTAACCTCCTTTCCATCCTCAGTGTTTAGCGGTCCCACTTCTTCTTTCTTCGTTTTCTTCTTATTTATATGGCTATAGAACCTTTTACTACTAGTTTTAATTCCCTTTGCAAGGTCCAACTCTACTTGGCTTTTAGCCTTTCTCACTTTATCCCTACATGTTCTGACCTCACTAAGGTAGCTTTCCTTGCTAATCCCACCCTTCTTCCACTCCTTGTAGGCTTTCTGTTTTTTCTAATCACCTCTCTGAGATGCTTGCTCATCCAGCTTGGTCTACAACTCCTGCCTGTGGTTTTTTCCCCCTTTCTTGGGATGCAGGCTTCCGATAGTTTCTGCAGCTGTGACTTAAAGTAATTACAGGCCTCCTCCGCATTTAGATCCACAAGTTCTTCAGTCCAATCCACTTCTCTAACTAATTTCCTTAATTCTTTAAAGTTAGCCCTCAAGAAGTCAAAAACCCTAGTCCCAGATCTATTTTTGTTTATCCTTCCATCTAGTTTGAACTGAATTAGCTCATGATCACTCAAACCAAGGTTGTCCCCTACAACCATTTCTTCTATGAGGTCCTCACTACTCACCAAAACCAAATCTAAAATGGCATCCCCTCTTGTTGGTTCTTCAACTACTTGGTGAAGAAATCCATCTGCTATCACATCCAGGAAAATCTGAGCCCTATTATTCTTGCTAGCACTTATCTTCCAGTCTATATCTGGGAAGTTAAAGTCTCCCATGATCACAAATTTCCCATTAGTGTTTATTTCATTAAAAACATTAAAGAGGTCTCTATCCATATCCAAATCAGATCCCGGCGGTCTGTAGCACACCCCAAGCACTATCTCAGGGGAGGCTCTAGTAGCTTTCTTTCCCAGTGTGATTTTTGCCCAGACAGACTCTGTCTTGTCCATTCCATCACTTCTTATTTCTTTACAGTTAACCTCCTCATTGATGTACAATGCTACTCCACCACCTTTGCCTTTATTTTTGTCTTTCCTAAACAGCACAGCCTTCAATATCTGTACTCCAGTCATGACTACTATTCCACCATGTTTCTGTTATCCCTATAATATCCGGTTTCACTTCCTGCACCAGTAGCTCTAGTTCCTCCATTTTGTTCCCTAGGCTCCTCGCATTAGTGTACAGACATCTTAATTTTTGCCGCTTGGCTTCACTCACATTCTTTACCCTGTTAGGCACAGACATTCTACCACCAGCATCACCTGTTAGTCTGCTATCTAGACTACCCTTCCTCCTTATGCTAATTCTTCTGTCCACAACTGTATCCCCTCTTACTTTGTTTACTTCCCTCTCAAGGTTAAACTCCGGCGTGGAGATCTCCTGGACATCTCCCAACCATCTCCCCCAAATTCCTAGTTTAAAGCTCTCTTAATCAGTTCGGCGAGCCTTCATCCTAGAAGTCTATTTCCCTCCTTACTCAGGTGAAGTCCATCCCGAGAGAACAGTCTTCTGTCTGTAAATGCTTCCCAATGGCCGTACATCCCAAAGCCCTTCTTATAGCACCACTGCCTGAGCCATCTGTTGATCACCATAATCTTGTTACACCTTTGTTGCCCTTCTCTGGGAACTGGCAGAATCCCACTGAAGATCACCTGAGCCTCGATCTCCTTAAGCGTCTTCCCCTGTCTGGCATTGTCTCCCTTGATACATTCCAGAGAGTATCTAGCCGTATCATTCGTTCCCACATGAAGGACAATCAACGGATTCTTTCCCGCTCCCGCCAGGATCCTTTTCAGCCTCAGGTCCACATCCTGTATCTTAGCACCCGGCAGACAGCACACCCTTCTGTCCTCTCGATCAGCTCTACTTACAGGTCTGTCTATTCTTCTCAGTAAGGAGTCTCCAATCATGTAGACTTGTCTTTTCCTGGTGACAGTGTGATTCTCCAGTCTATCCCATATCCCATTGACCCCATAGTGGAACCTCTTCTGGCCATCTTTCACTTGGTGTGGAGAACTAGAACCTTGCTAACCCGTGGGAGGACAGTATTGTGATCTTACTTTATAAGGGCAAGGGACCACACAGCAAATGTATGAGCTACAGGCCAAATCACTTTACTTTCCATGCCAGGGGAAATGTTTGTGCATGTTCTGTTGGCGTGTTTGGAGCCCCTACTGCATCGGAAGTGTCATCCACAACAGTCAGACTTTACAAGGAACAGGTTCACATTAGACACCATTTTGGCCCTCTGCTTGTTGTCAGAGATACATGGTGAGCTCACGAAGCCCCTCTATGTAGCATATGTTGATCATCAGACTGCGTTTGATTCAGTTGACCGAGTCACACTATGGAAGGTCTTAAAGGCAAAGTGTCCCAATCACTCTGCTGGACTTGATTAGCGAGCTACATAATAAAATCACTGCTCATGGATGTCTTGAAAATTGGATGTCAGCACCTTTTAAATTGGTATCTGATGTCAGGCAGGGTGTGTGTTGGCCCCTGCACTCTTTTGTTGGGCAACAGATTTCTTAATGCAGAATTCTATGAGATCCAGGGCCATTAAGATTGGTGATCTCTTGCTCTCAGACCTTCACTGTGAAGATAATGTTGTTCAGAGCCCCGACAGGTTTCGTGAGGCATTTGAGAAACTGAGGAGGAGTCAGCTAAGGTTGGCCTCTATGTTTTGTGGTCAAAGACAAAGCTGCAAAATCTAGGATTAGGTCCACCTGTGATCCCAATCTCTTTCAATATGAAACTGTCAAAGCAGCCTCTAGCTTTTACTATTAGGGTTCTGTACTCACCAGTTCCTCCAACTTTCACATGGAGGTTCTCCACCAGATTGGTATCGCAGAATCTGCCATGGGTCATTTACAATGAATGTGGAATCAACATCATCTTGGCACAGCCACCAAGTTCAGGATCTATTTAAGTGAGATCCTCTCTGTACTGCTGTATGGTTGCAGAACGAGGACACTATGCTGCTCAGTCTGGGCAAAGCTGGAGGCTTTCCACACAAAATGCTAACATTGTACATTGAGCATAAAGTGGAACGACTTCATCTTTAATGCAGATGTTTATGGTCACTCCAGTCTATAGACTACTGGGGCCATTGTCTGCAGATGGCATCTTATGCTTTTCGGACATGTTCTGGCAAATGCTGTTCTCCAGGTGGCTTGTAACATCCAGGATAATATTCCACCAACCTAGGGGTGGAGGTGGCCCAGAGGCAGAGCCCCTATTATACAGGTGCATCAAGTCTGTTCTGATGTTAAGATTCTTGGCCTATCAAGCCCTTGAAACCACACAGGAATGTAGGAAATGGCGAATGATCATTATGGTTGACAGTTTGGCTAAGCATTGAAGAAGGTCACCTTGCTATGAAAGCCCTGAGACTAAGAAAGTAAGAAAACAAAGCAACTCTTCCTCCCTCAGCACCATTACACATCTGCATTTTGGCTGAGAGCCATTCAAGAGGCAGAAAGCTCATATGAATTCGAGCCACGCCATTGGTGTTCTGCCAATATTATCCAATAAGGGCCTCCCATAAAAATCTCCCTCCTCAGGGGCCTGGTGTGCTTGTATAGAGGATCGAGACATTGGGGAGTCCACTCTTATTGCCTCCTGTAAGTATAACCAAGAATAGACCCAAGATTATTTGACAAATAAATTTCCATTACATGCTCCAGCTGGAAAGGCATATCCTTTGTTCCGCGTAAGTATCCACACTGTTCAGCTCATACAGTGTGAAAGGAGGACCTCATGGGCAGCTTTAGAAGGGCATTTAGGTATTTCAGATGTTGGGGTTTTTTTTAAGTACCTGTATATACAAAACAAATTCTTCAGAAATATTTATACAGAATCTGTAGAGGGTCACCTCTGGCAAAGATGATACAGCAGCATCCAAATGAGTGGAAATTACTCAAGAATAGGCAAAGGAGCAGCCCCAGCCCTCCTCCTGAGTCACATAATTGCTTCACTCATCCTGCATTAACAATACTTCTGATTCTTTGGAAGTGATCTAAGAGGAAGTGATCCTGCCTTTATTCGAGAGTAATGTTTCTGCTCAGCCATGGGTGAGGTCAACTGAGTGGCTCCAGACTCATTTTCTGGGCCATTATTAAAAAGTCAGAAGAGTTACCTGAAGTCTTGAAAGGGGAAAGAGGTTAGAGCTTGAAGGTCCTGGGCTCTCCTTTGGCCTGAAGCTGCACTGCAGAGAGCAGCCAACAGAGAGAAGGAAGGAGTGACGTGCCATGAAGGTTTAAAACTAACTGGTAAGGGAGGAAGGCAGAAGTGCTGTAGGAGCATGCTTTCACATACTGAAAGTCAGGGCAAAAGCCACTTTATGTCTTCACTGCCTGACTGAGAACCCCCACAAAGCACATGTGGTAAGAAGGAGCAAGCAGGGAATAATTAATTTGCCGTGATGTGGGAGAGGGGAGAATTACCCGCCAGAATACATCTGCACAGCAAAGGAGACCCTGCAAGGCTCACACAGGCAATTCTGCTCCATCAAGCAGAGCAATGTTAAATATTATATGTATTAAAAGAAAATCTGGATAGTAATCCCAGTGTACAGTTAAGGCCTAATCCTTGAAGCAGCTCAGCACCCTCAGTTCCCATTAAAGCCAACAGGCATCTGATCTGAAGCAACTCAGAATTCCACAAGCGGCACTCAGCACCTCACAGATATACAAGCCTAAAATGTCTGAGCAACCTTGTGTGAGAGGCCACCCTACAAAGAAGTAAAGTCTACATTGGAATGTGCTAACAAAAGAATGCCCCGTGTTTTTTTGTAACTTCTTTAACTTGCCCAAAATAGAGCAAGAGCTACCCACAAAGAGGGATTGCTCTAGACACTCTTCAGTGTCTGCCCAGAGATAATACATAACAAAAGGATTATAAAATATAAACATAAGAGAATCTACCCACTTCCTTCAAGAACAGGCCACCCAGACAGGCCAGCCCCTTCTAAGTCTCTACTTGGTCTATGAGGAGGTTGCTGTTTATTTACATCTTCTATTTCCCAGCAGGGTTTACCAGAAGCTAAAACTACAACTATGGAAGCTATGGTGGCCTGCCATTCCCAGCCTGCCCTGCTCAACCAGATCTCAGAGAAAGGCTGGATGGGAACTAACAGGAGCTTACCACCAGGGGAAAAGGAATTTCTAGGCCACTCTGTAACTCTTGGTTCAGAATCTACAGGGAAAGTCAAAATCAGCATGATGGGCTCTCACTCCTGAAATCACTTCCCTTTTCTCAGCAACAGCTTCTCCCTTTTTCAGTTTACAGATTTAGACAAACCTAGAGCAGGGCGATTCTAACTCCAGAGGGTTCCCTTTATAAGCCTCTGATGGGTCTGTATGCCCAGTACAGAATAACTTTTATATCCTCTCCAATAGGTCTAACCTGGTATCCTTGAAAAGACAACTTATTAAGAACCTGAAATATAAACAAGATGCCAGTGTTTCACAGATGCACTTTGTTCTGAAGACTTTGACAAAGTCAATTAGCAGTTTTGTTTATGATTCCCCCACTCCATCCTCATCTAGCAAGTTTGGCTACATTTGAAATGAAGGACTCTTAAGTTCTGCAGAGTCACCGACATTATACTAAATCTTTAGGTGGTTGGCATGGAAAAAAAGAAGAGAGAGAAGCAGGTGCCCAGTCTAGATGGATACTCACAGCTGGCAGGCTTCCTCAGGAAGCAGAGAACGAGAGGGCAGAGTTAATGAGGAGGAGTATCAATCACGACACACAAGCAGGAAACATGGAGTCAATGCCATGTATGCTGTGCAAATGCTGGATTAAACAAAAATAGCTATAAATAATATGCTGCTTCCCACACCTTAGTCACTGCCCTCCCACCAATAAATCACAGCACTGTAGTAACAGCTTATATCTTGCTGCTGTTATATCTTCTAACATGAAACTTTTGGAGGTAGGCAAGATAAGACTGGATCCAAATCCCACTGAAATCAATGGGAGTCATTCTACTGAAAGCAGTGTAAGTTTGAATTGGGCTCAGAGTGGGCAAATTCTCTTCACAGCACAGAACATTTCTGCAGTCTTTTTCAGAACCAAACACATGCAACCTGCCTCAGGTAAAAAACGTCTTCTCAGCTAGAATAAGCACGAACATCATTATACTTACACGGCAAGCTAGACTCTAAAACTAGTCCAACACCACATAAAAAAAATAAGTACAAACATGGAACAAGATACAGCTCTCACTTTAGACAAACCCTTTTAAAAGCAAAATGATAATAGTGCTCAGTTGGTGACATATGCCACAGCATGAGTCAAGAAGGCTAATCTGTGCAGTCCATGGACAAGGCACAAGAGAACTGATACCACTTCAGATTTCCACTTCAACAATAACAAAATAGTTTACTGTTTATTGTATTATAATAGCACTCAGAGACCCCAGTCAGGGTCAGGGTTCCATCAGACTAGGTGCTGTACATGCATATGGGAAGATAATCTCTCCCCTGGAGAATTTACAATCTAGGTTAAAGACAAAATCATGAAAAAATAGGAAGGAAAGGGGAAGGGAGGATGAGATGTGGTTACACAGATCAGCTGTGTGAACAATTTGAGGATTATATCATTCAGAGATTTAAAACAGGTATTTGAAATCCCCACAGCAGACAAATTATGAATAGAATACATTTCTATTCCATTAGCCATCCTTGTTCAGCAAATTGACATTCACATGAAGTAGTCCTGAAAAGTTATAGTCTGAAGTACTGCCCATATTTAGCATTTGTATTCTTCTCACAGCTATATTTTCCCTAGGATTGACAATGGGAGCTAGCCTAACTCCTTCGAGTGTCCCAGTCATATTTTACCCAGAAAAGCCACCAAGTAGCTATCTTTATGTTCGCTATCATATTGTTCACACTCTGTTCTTTAGTTCTATTCCAGTTAGGAATGTTTCAAAGGTCATTCAGTTCTGTCGACGAGCATGATGTGCACATGCTCTCTGAAACAGAACTGCTGATTACATGAATCAATCATTATTTTATAGGTAACTGTGAAATCTCTCTTTATTAGGAAGGTTTCCACCTTCTCTAGCAGATATATTTTTTAATGACTTTGGTTTTGGTTCTACAATGCCCTCTGTTAGACAGTACTATTTATGGAAGACAAGCAAGTGTTTTCTGAATTTCAAACAGGAGTTTTGACACATTCTTGATGTTATTTCATTTACTACTTGGAGATGCATAAAAAGATTGAGATGTACAGATCTAAGATTTTCTACTGCCAAAAAGTTAATCTTATTACTGGTCTTGATCATTTGCCAAATTTCAAAATATAGTAAATTTTTTTATTAGTTATAAATTCACAAATCTGTTGCTCATGTTTTCATTACAAATATATATTTTTAAAAATATCACTCCACATAATGAATAATTGGAATTCAGTCTCGAACTCTCACCTTACCCAAAAGGAATAATATGGGAAGCTTCCTGACTGGGAAAGTCATAGATGATATCTACTATCTCACTGTTCGTGTATATTGAAAGTCTTTAATCTTTCCAGCAAAGAATGAGCAAATGAGATAAACAGGGCAATGTTTCTAAAACAGTAAAGCTGCACCTTCTGGAGAGTCCAGATATCTTATAGACAATAAATAAAAATATTAACATTAATTTCATGAGGGCACTGACTTCTGAGAGAGTCATCTGTGAAGCCAGAATTTAGACCATCTGCCAAATATGTCCCTACCACTGGATTCAGAGAAGAAATGATATGGTTTCCAGAGTTTATATTCTCTGTATACCCCCCAATAAAAAATAAATGATCTCACACTCCAGGTTTCATGTGCCAGTTAGTTGTGTGTAACAATACTCTCAACATATTCTAGCTAGTACAATACAATGCTAACACAAGAGAACATAATATTAAATCAGAAAATAATTATTTTTTCACCAGCTCCGGGCAGAAGATCTCTTTGGTAGGTAGCCCTATGTACAGCATACTGTGGGAATCAGATTTAACAAAAGTTAGCTGAAGCCATGGCTAGACTATATATCACATTGATCATCTGAAGCATCTGTCTATCAAGAACTAGGGAAATTGTTATTTATAGAGCACCATGGACATGGTGTGTTGCAGCCATAGGACAAGTGCTCTGCTCAATACTACTGTCCTCTCCTCACAACAATCAGCATCATTTTAGCATTCCTGGGATTCAAACTTAACCTATTTTCAGAATTAGGATTCCTCTGGCACTGCATACAGTGTGAGAGAAAAAGAGGGACAAACAAAAGTAATAGACACTATTGTCTATCATTTGCACAGCTGTTATATATGGGCAGCATCCAAATATCATGAGGGAACTGAACAAAAATATTTGGAACATTCTCTGTCCTATCTCTACAGCAACCATTTCTTCTGCCTTTCCTTCAATCTCTATTGCAGCAGATACAGGCTTTCTAAGTAGTTCTTCACATCTGAAATTTAAGTTTTCCAGCGCCCTTCACTTGGTAAATTTTCATTAATTAGAATCTGAAATAAGCCAGCCATTATTACTATCAGCCTAAATAACTTCCTGATCTAAAGCCCATTGAAGTCAAAGGGAGGCTAAGTGAATTCCATTGAATTTCCTTTTCGCTGTGTCAAGGGCAGTGGATGCTTAGAGAGACTGGCATTATGAGTTTTATTCTAATTTGTTAAGTTCTGGGTCTTTTTCGGTGTTTTTAGTTTTGGATTAAAGCCTCCACACTCTCCCTTCTGTGCTTCTGTCAACTCATTTAAAAAAAAAGACATAGTAGGAGCAGGTGGTTTTCAGAGACATGAGATGAAAATTGGTAGAAGAGGCGTAGAAAGTCTTCCACAAGACGACAAAGATTAGTCCTGTTTAGTTTGTAAAAATTATGGTCAACAGGGGACCATAACAAAAAATCACAAATAATATGAAGATGGAAAGTTAGCCATTTTCATTTCCCCACTCATAAAATGCAACAACAAGCATTTCATTGAAGCTGAAAAGAAATTTTTAACTGGAAAATCTGCATGATTAACCTGGAATGAGACTCATTGCTACCAGATATCATTGAGGGCAAGCACTTAATAAGATTCAACACAGGATTAGACATTCATATGGACAAAGGAAACATCAAACAATTACCCTAGGTAGGATAAAAAATATGAAAGACAATCTCTCATGCTGCAAAGGCATAAGCAAACTGCTAACTATATGGGGCTAGGAAAAACATTGTCTTATGGGGTTTTGCACCAATCTGGTAGTGTTTCCTGTTGGAGACAGGATACCAGTCTACATAGACCATTAGGCTGAACATCCACCACGGTAATTCCTGTGTTGCAGAAGCAATAATCTTTTCTCACAACTACCTATTTTGTGCAGTTCCTGGTCTGAATCCACCTCCATGCCCAGACACTTCTGCCTTGACTCGCTTTATTGTGCCCTCTAGTTACTACAAGCAATGAATGCACAGAAAGTATTAGGGGTCAGTAAACATGAAATGGAACAGTATGAACACTGTTATACATTCCCATAAGTTATGTAATTAAAATGTTTGTTAGTGTAAACGGGGGAACGGTCCCACTATTGTGGGGAACTTTCCTGGCTTCTGCACTACCCCGGTGAACTGGGCTAGCGAAAGGATCTAAGTCCTCGCTCCCACTTCCTTTACCCAGAGGCGTCCCTGTCCTCGAGGACTCCCCTTCCCCTCTCCTGTCTGGCAGAGTCCTCGTAATCCCTACAAGGCTGGTCCCAGGATTCCTGAGGGACTCGCCCCCTAACCCTGCTGTGGTCACCTAGGACATGGTTAGGGTGTCCCCACTCCGGGGTGCTCTCTCTGCACTGGGCACCTCCCTGAACCAATGATCATATCATACAATTTAAAACAAATACAAGTTGTTTAATTAACAATTAATTTTAAAAAAGAACAAGGAAAAATGGTAAAGGTTAAAGGAAAACACATCACCCCGCTCTGTGGCAGGGAACATTACAAACTGTGTCTCTGGAACATCAGGGCACTGCACAGTCTTTTCCTTGTAGGTCCCAGGTCTCCTTTGCAGGCCCTGGCTGTGCTGCAGGGATGCTGTGGGTTGGACACTTGCTCTGGTGGTAGACACACACCTCTGGGCTTTGGGTGATGGGAACCTTCTTCCCAGCGTCAGCCCCCCAATGGGTTAAGATCCCCCTCCCAGTCTGGCCTGCAAGGACCCTTGGCTGGGGGTGTCTTTCTGCACTGGGCCCTTTGCCCAAGGTCCCCCCTTGGCTGGCCCCAGTTGTTCACCACACCTGCTCTGTGGCTGCAGCCCTGCTCCCAGCACAGGATCTGCTCTCCCTGGGCTGTCACTGGCTCTGTGCCTGCAGCTGTACTCCCAGCAAGGGTGGCTCCAGGCACCAGCACGCCAAGCGCGTGCCTGAGGCGGCAAGTCATGGGGGGCGCTCTGCCGGTCGCTGCAAGGGTGGCAGGCAGGTTGCCTTCAGCGGCATGCCTGCAGAGGGTCCGTTGGTCCCACGGCTTTGGCGGACCTCTCTCAGGTGTGCTGCCAAATCCGCGGGACTGGGGACCTCCTACAGGCAAGCAGCCGAAGGCAGCCTGCCTGCCGTGCTTGGGGCAGCAAAATACCTACAGCTGCCCCTGGCTCCCAGCACAGGATCTGCTCTCCTTGGGCTGTGTCCCTGGCTCTGTGGCTGCAGCTTGGCTTGGGCCCCTGCTTTCTCCTTAGCTCGGCCCCACTCTGTCTGACCCAGGCAATTGCAGCTCACATGGGGGACGGGATCCCCCCTGGCCTCCTGACTCCCTGATTAGCCTGTCTGCCTTGTCATTCAGGCTGACTTAGAGCATTGGCCTCTCCCCTTTGTTCCTGGGGACTGTCAGTCTCAGGTCCTGATTTCCCATTGCCCCCTCCCCTTTTAGTGCTGGGAGCTAGCCAACCAAAACTCCCCCACTGAATGTTAGTAAGGGGGCAATAGTCCCCTTACATTCCCCCTTGCTAAAATTCTGCCACTGTCACAATATTCACACCAGTACATTAGTGTAACATCTTAGCCCAACAGAAGTGTTTTTCTGGGTGATGGATCTTTTCAGTGTTTGCCTAGACACTTCTCCAGGGAGGGAGGAAGAAAGCAACAGGAGAAACAAAGAGTATATTCACTTCACTCCAAACAAGTCAGCTTTGGTCAGAGTCTCTAGTAAAGTGGAAGAACCAGTCAACAAAACACTGGAACTTGCTAGCATACTTCTTCATTTTCAACTTATTTACCAAGGATAGAGGGAGCTTTTTGCATAGAAAATGGCAGTCTCCTCACTAGAAAACCCCAATACAGCTTCCTGAATAAGCATTTCCCCAGAGAGAGGAAGTCACATCAGTTTGAAAGAGAGAGTGAGTGAGTGCTCCCAAACAGGAAAATAAAGGATCAAGAGTAGATTAAAATGGTGGCAATATGTATTAAAACTGTATATTCTTTGCACACATAAACCAGAGTTGAAATATATTGTGTAGCATTGATATGTTTGGTATACTAAATAATGAGAATAATCAAACACACACCATTTATACATCAACACAAACAGACACATGCAATTTCCACACTTAAATACATTCCTTATGCTGTAGAGTCTATTTTATTAGACACTAAAATGCATAAAGAAACATTTCCAAAGGATCCAAAGGCAGTTGGTTTGCCACATTGGCTGAGAAGTGCCATTTTTAATGAGAATAATTGGTATAAGGACTGTAAGTTAGCCACGAAAAGCAGGAGCAGTGTCCAATTTCTAAGTTATGACAACATAGCATTTGGCTCTTTGTAAAGCATTGCTCACACATTTGGTTTGGCAGGAATTTAAATGAGGCTGCTCATCATCAGTTAGAACGACCACCATCTATGTCTGAAAGTTTAAGGCATTTTTAGATTGCAATCTGTTCAGGAGTGGGGCCTTTTTCCATGCCTGTGAAGTACCAGGCACACTAAACGGTGCTAAATGTTTAATAATAGGAATAGAATTCTACAACTCATCAGGCTTTTAATGCTTGATCTAATTCTCAGACCAAAAAAAAATGTAATTAAGATACAACCTTGGCTCTAAGAAGATATTGATTAATAACATTAATTTAAAAAGAGCCTAGGCAAGCTAGTTCCAGCACACACAACCAATTCACCCTAAGGGAACAAGTCTCTCCACAAGTATCAGATGGATCCCATTCATTAATGGCTGTAATACAATACCACATGGGAGGATGCATAGTCAAGTGGAGACGGCCCCAGACTGGGAAATATAAGGTCTAAGTCTATACCCAGATCTGTCACTGACTTGTTGCTTGGTCTTGGTCAAGTCAAGTATCAGAGGGGTAGCTGTGTTAGTCTGGATCTGTAAAAGCAGCAAAGAGTCCTGTGCCACCTTATAGACTAACAGATGTTTTGGAGCATGAGCTTTCATGGGTGAATACCCACTTCGTCGGATGCATGTAGTGGGAAATTTCCAGGGGCAAGTGTATATATATATATATATATAAGCAAGAGGCAAGCTAGAGATAATGAGGTGAGTTCAATCAGGGAGGATGAGGCCCTCTTCTACCAGTTGAGGTGTGAAAACCAAGGGAGGAGAAACTGCTTTTGTAGTTGGCTAGCCATTCACAGTCTGTTTAATCCTGAGCTGATGGTGTCAAATTTAAAGATGAATTGAAGCTCAGCAGTTTCTCTTTGAAGTCTGGTCCGGAAGTTTGGGAGGAACGTGCTCCAGAGGCTCCAGCCCAAAGTTTCTTCTTCAACAAAACTCCCACATGAAGCAAGGAAACAAAAACAGAGTCGCTCACTGATAGCAGAGCAGTTCCCATGCGCAGGGGCTGTTAAGCCAGTGCATGGGGAGATGGAGATCCCAGGTGTTACCACAAATCCCACTGGACCCATCCCTGTGGCAGCTGCTGCTCTCAGCACACCCCACTTCCCCACTGATTTCATGCCTTACTCAGCCCCAGACTTCCAGATCCGCCTGCCAAGTGTCATGCCCATCTCTGAACTCCTCTGCAGCCACTGAGTACGCCCAGGAACAGCTGAAGCCACTGCCCTCCCTAGCCCTTCCCCTGCCAATGGGACACATTGTGCGTAACAGCTGTACTGCTGTAGGTGGCACAGTTACCTCTTTATAAAATGGGTATAATAAAACCCAGCCAAATAAAAATCACACTTCACTTCATAGGGTTGTTATGAGGTTTATTTCAGAGCTTTTGAAGGAAGTGGGTGTTGAAGTGTGGAATATTTTTATTAAATAGTCATCAAACTACATCAGATTCCTCTCACAGCCAGATACATGTTTGCACACCAATCAGCTCCCAAATAAGTTTGCTAGTAGGTTACCAGTGGTAGAAGTGCCATCCTATGCAACACTTAAAATTAGCTTAGACAAAGTACTACAGGGAACAATGTTGAGTCAACAAGGAAATAGAACATAACCTAATAAGTTTAGAGAGATGATTTAATCTCACTATTGTAAGACTCAACGTGGAAAAAAACTTGAGGCTGAAAATAAATTTTGCTAATTAAAGATAAACCATACTATTAGTCATCAGAATCCAACACCTGTGAAGAGCTTTCTTCCTTTTGCCAACTGGTCTTCCCGTGTCATGGCAAATAGGCAAGAGTCTATACTTATCTCAGCCACTTGATTTTGAATTATTCTTCAGAAATGTACTGTAGCGAGGCGGTCTGGCTCCCTGCCGCCCCAGAGGGGGATGAGCCTCCTTGGACACCAAAGTGGGCGGAGCCAGCAAACCCTGTGCCTGCCCCTCAGAGGTCAAGGCGCAGGACAGGAAGTATAAAAGCCCAGAGCTCACTTGAAGCTTAGTCACTGGAGAGACCAGATGCCTGTGCTGTAGATCCCAGTGGGGAGGCCGAACTGAGGACTGGCCAGACCAGCCAATGCCTGATGCTAGCCCAAGCCCAGAGACGCTACCAAGCCTACTGCTTGCCCATTACCCTGAGGAACTGCCAGGCCTACCGTTTGCCAGTTACCCCGAGGAGCTGTCAAACCAACTGCTCACCAGCTACCCCGAGGAGCCCATGGTGTGTGACCCCGTGGAGGACGCTGTCCGGACTCAGGTACCTCTAGAGTGGGAGGAAGGATGTAGCCCAGGGGCAGCTGACCCAAGTCTGGCTGCAGCACTGCGAGAGCCCATGTCAGTGTGTTGTGGCCCGGATCCCCACTGACAGCAGCGGGTCTTCTGCCGTTGTTAAGGCCCGGGGCTGAGATGCAGTGGAGTGGATGGGCCTGTCTCCCCCCTGCCACCCATCTCACGGGTGGCAGTCTCCCCCTCTCCCTGGCTGCTCAGAGCCAGGAGCCTGGGGTTTGCTGTTCAACCTGTTTGCTCACCCCTTGCCTGAGGGTCTGAGCTACTGACTGTATGTTGCCCTGTCCTGACCCAGGGCCTGGGCCTGCTAATATTGACCTGGTTGCTCAGCCCCAGCCTGAGGGTCTGAGCTACTAACTGCTTGTTGTCCCACCCTGACTCATGGCTACTATTGAACTGTTTGTTCAGCCCCTGCCAGAGAGCTGGAGCTGCTGATGGTTTGCCACACAGCCAAGCTAATTCCCTGATACACCTGACCAAGTAGTGAGGCCGTCTGGCTCCCCGCCACCCCAAAGGGGGACAAGCCCCAGCTGAACTGCCCTACAGGTACATGTAGACAGCGGGAGATAATTGGGGTCCATCTGCTAACCTAATCGGTACAGGTTTTAGACCAAATTAAAGATTGCATGGCATCTGTCTAGGTGACTTTACAAAATACAGCCTTCTCTTCCCTAGCTATTCCAAGAAAAACCAGAGTATAAAATTCTCTCAACTCCTGTTGCAGTTTGTTACACTGCTTACATGTTTAGTCCAAATACTATTTCATGTATTTTTGTTATTTCTTTGAATTTCTACTTATCCAGAGCTCTATGCACCCTAACAAAAGTTACAAACAAAAATAAAAATCAAATCAAACAGCAGTAGCTTACACCTTTCCCCCATCCCTCCCTGATAGTCAGTAGAACAAAACAGCAGCACATTTCTAACTTTAAAAAGAATGACTATCGAAAATGCTAAATGTTTTTAGTGATTTCTCTTCATCCACATTCTTTGAGAAGCCTTGAATGGGATATTATCTATGCTTCCAAGAGACGCTGAAATTAACAGTATACTGTATATATTAATATTTCCCTAGTGAGAAAACTACATGAATACTCAACGTTTCAGTCCTGCTCATGAGACATCATCAATTTGAATACACTGAACTGTGAAAGGACTTATAAATATAAAAAAGGAGGAAAAGTTCTATGAACCTGCACTAATTTGAGAGCCTTCCAAAATATCTTAAAATGGCTAAAATATCTTTACACCCTTAAAAATTAAAACATCACCAAGTCATTCATTTAGTGAACAAAAACAACAAAATCTAAGTTTGCTTACAGGACAGCAAAGAAAATGAAGCTGAAAGAACAGCACTTTGCAAAATCAGAGCCTATTCCATGAACATAGTTTGCACACAGTAACGGATGCACAGCATCAACAGAAGGTTTATTTCTGTCTGCCATTAAATTCCAAAAGGTGACACTGTGTTTCAACAGCAGAGTTCCAGTCACTTAATCAATTGGTGAAGTTCAAAGAGAAGGAATGTGTGTTTGAGTCCACAGAAGGCCCTAAAGGGCCAAAAAGGAAGGACAGTCTCTGGATTAAAGCACATAATTATGACTATGGAGATTTGGCTTCTTGTCTCAATTCTGCCAGACTTCTCACATGATCTAGGGCAGATCACTTAACATCTTTGTGCTTCCATTTCTCCATTCCATAAAAGAGGGGTAATACCTATCTCCAAGGGTGCTGTGAGGCTTAATTTATCAGCATTGGTAAAGCACCAGCATCTCTGAATGGAAGATATTAGCTATATACTCAATATTTGAAAAAGAACAAAGGGATCTCACAAAACTAGGTGACTGGGCAACAAAAGGAAATGTGATGCTGATAAATGCAAAATAATGTATATTGGAAAACATAATCCCATCTATACATACAAAATGATGAGGTCTAGGTTTGCTGTTACCACTCAAGAAAGATCTTGGAGTCATCATGGGTAGTTCTCTTAAAACATCCACCAATCTGCAGTGGCAGTTAAAAAAAGCTAATAGAAAGTTAGGAACTATTAGGAAAGGGATAGATAATAAGACAGTAAATATTATAATACCACGATATAAATCCATGGTACGCCCAAACCTTGAATACTGAGTGCAGTTCTGGTTGCCCCATCTCAAAAGCGATACATTAGAATTGGGAAAAGGTACAGAGAAGGGCAACAAGAACAGCTTCCATATGAGGAGAAATTTAAAAGATTGACTGTTGAGCTTGGAAAAAAGACTGAGGGAGGGTATGATAGAGGTCTGAATAGAGCAGAGAAAGTGAACAAAGAAGTGTTATTTATCCCTTCACCAGGAGTCACCCAATGAACTTAACAGGCAGCAGGTTTAAAACAAACATAAGGAAGTACTTCTTCCCACAGCACATAGTCAACCTGTGGAACTCGTTGTTGGGGGATGTTGTGAAGGCCAAAAGAATTAGATTTCAAAAAAGAATTAGATAAGTTTCTGGAGTATAGGTCCATCAATGTCTCTTGGCCAAGATGGTCAGGGTACATCCCCATGCTCTGGGTGTCCCTAAAGCTCTGACTGTCAGATCTGGGACTGCAGGGAAGGGGATGGATCACTTGATAAATTCCCCTATTCTGCTCATTCCCTTTGAAACACCTGGTCTTTGCTACTGTCAGAAGGCCGGGTGCTAGGCTAGAGGTCAGACCCAGTATGGCCATTTTTATGTTCTTAACTCAGGAAGAGAGGTCCACACTAGGGCTGTCAATTAATCACAGTTAACTCACACAATTAATTAAAAAAAACTAACCCCAATTAAAAAAAATAATTGTGATTAATTGCAGTTTTAACCTCACTGTTGAACAACAGAATACAAATAGGGGTGTTCTACATTTTCATATATATTGTATTCTGTGTTGTAACTGAAATCAAAGTCTATATTATTTTATTACAAATATTTACACAATAAAAATGACAAAATAAATAGCATTTTCCTATTCACCTCATATAAGTACCGTAGTGCAATCTCTTTGTCGTGAAAGTGCAACTTACAAATATAGATTTTTTTTGTTACATTACTGCACTCAAAAACAATCTCTAAGAGAAACAAGTTTGTTTACATTTATAGGAGATAATGCTGCCGTCTTATTTACAGTGTCACCAGAAAGTGAGAACAGGCGTTCGCATGGCACTTTTGTAGATGGCATTGCAAGGTAATTACGTGCCAGATACGCTAAACATTTGTATGCCCTACATGCTGCGGCCACCATTCTACATGCTTCCATGCTGATTACACTCATTAAAAAAATAATGTGTTAATTAAATTTGTGACTGAACTCCTTGGAAAAGAATTGTATGTCCCCTGCTCTGTTTTACCAGCATTCTGCCATATATTTCATGTTATAGCAGTCTCGGATGATGACCCAGCACATGTTGTTCATTTTAAGAACACTTTCACTGCAGATTTAACAAAACACAAAGAAGGTACCAATGTGAGATTTCTAAAGATAGGTACAGGACTTGCCCCAAGATTTAAGAATCTGAAGTGCCTTCCAAAATCTGAGAAGGATGAGGTGTGGAGCATGCTTTCAGAAGTCTTAAAAGAGCAAGACTCCAATGTGGAAACTACAGACCTTGAACCACCAAAAAAGAAAATCAACCTTCTGCTGGTGGCATCTGGTTCAGATAATGAGCATGAACATGCATCAATCCGCACTGCTTTGGATTTTTATTGAGCAGAATTTATCATCAGCATGGACACATGTCCTCTGGATTGGTGGTTGAAGTATGAAGGGACATATGAACCTTTAGCACATCTGGAATGTAAATATCTTGCAACACCTGCTACAACAGTCCCATGAGAACACCTGTTCTCACTTTCAGGTGACGTAAACAAGAAGCAGGCACCATTATCTCCTGCAAATGTAAACAAACCTGTTTGTCTGAGTGATTGGCTGAACAGGAAGTAGGACTGAGTTGGCTTGCAGGCTCTGTAAAATATTACATTGTTTTATTTTTGAATGCAGGTTTTTTAGCACATAATTCTACATTTATAAGTTCAACTTTCATGATGAAGAAATTGCACTACAATACTTGCATTAGATGAATTGAAAAATACTATTTCTTTTGTTTTTTACAAGTGCAAATACTTGTAAACAAAAATAAATATAAAGTGAGCACTGCACACTTTGTATTCTGTGTTGTAATTGAAATCAATATATTTTAAAATGTAGAAAACACCCAAAAATATTTAAATAGATAATATTCTATTATTAACAGTGCTGCACAATTAATCATGATTAATTTTTTTAATCGCTTGACAGCCAGGGGCGGCTCCAGGCACCAGCACGCCAAATGCGTACTGGGGGCGGCAAGCTGTGGGGGGTGGCCTGCTGGTCTCTGTGAGGGCGGGAGTGCAGGAGGTCCGCTGGACCCGCGGTTTCGGTGGCAATTCGGCGGCAGGTATGCCAAGGGCATGTGACCGGCAGACCTCCCGCAGGCGCGCCGCCAAAAGCCTCCTGATTGCCATGCTTGGGGCAGCAAAATACATAGCACCCCTCTATTGACAGCCCTAGTCCACACACACACACACACACACACACACACACACACACACACACACACACACGGCTGCTAGTTGGCTGCATTTTCCTTTGGGATATATTGCTAGTGGCTGTGCAGATGATAGTGGGAAATGGCCCAGATTTTTGGTGTAGACTGAAGACAGGGGAGAACATATTGGAAAATCATGCTTCTCTCTGCCACACCAAGGAAGACACCCACATGGTGTTTGCTAAAGAGAGGCAGCCACACAGCTATGCGGCTGAAAAAGAGAAACAAAAGAGAGTTTGAGTTGCTCTGCTTTTTATGTTGCATTAATTTTTTCTTGGCATATTGGAGAATTAGATTTCTCTCTTTGGCCTATTTTTTCCTTTTCCATTCTTTTGTGTTTAAACAACAAGCACCTACAACAAATTGTGCCTTCCAATTTTAATTGTCCTCCTTTTGATCAGTACGTTGGCAATGGAAGTAATTTTTTCATTGATTTACTTTAAAATAGTTCACAATATCAGAATATCCATCCAAGGTATAGTAATATATGCACTGAATATTATGTCTGAATCTTATCTACATGGCAGCTCTCCTATTCAACAAAGTCGTAACAGTTATAAATGAGCTTCTTCATCTAGGAAAGCTTGTGGTTTCCTGATTTTAAGACTGATGAAGCACACAAGCACCCTAAAGAAGGCCTCTCTGAACAAGAAAGGCTTTAAAAAAAAGATATTACTCATTTACATAGAAGGCGGTTCTGGTTTACAGACAGACAACAGGATAGGTACTAAAAATAGAACTAACAGCTACTCAGCTGGGAATCAAAGGATTCTGCAATAGTTAACTCAGTCTAGAGTGACATCTATTTTCAGGTTTGGTTGTTTTTTATTAACGCCTCATGCACAAATCTATATATTTTATCTAGCTGCAACTAGGGTAAGTATCATTGGTAGAGTAGAAATCATATAACATAGTGCTCTGTTAGCTAATTTTCAAACGCACATTTAAAAGACAAACCTGGGAAATAAAGACAGCCACCATTTTGTAAAGGGAGATAAGCTGACTGTAGAATATTAATCAATGTATAATATAAGAAAGTGCAAAAATGGAAAATTCTAGAGTCCCATTTTTCCCTCCTCTGGTTCCCCCTCATACCTAAGTGAAATGGGAAGGAGCAAGGGAGGTAAGGACAGATTTACTTCATCTCTGGTAAACAGGAAAAGCAACCCATATCCAAAGAAGATAGCTACCAAAGGGTTAATTACTCAAGCAGAAGCTTTCATTTGCATACTGTACAGGGCAGAGTTATGCACCTGTGCCATGAGCTTGCACAAGTTTGAAGGAATTGTTTACTGTTGACAAAAATGGATGTAATCCTGTAGAAAAAATGTTCCATGTACATTTAAAATAGGGTCATAGAAGCAAAAAGAGGGAAATCAGTGGAAGAATTTGCTCAGCATCTCAAATGTCTATACACAAACACAAGGAATATAGGGAGTAAACAGGAGGAACTGGAAGTATTAGTCCATAGGCTAAATTCTGACAATTGCCATAACAAGTGATAGATCTCATGACTGGAATAAATGGGCAGAGGGTACAGCTTGTTCAGGAACATCGAGCAGGATAAAGAGAAAGGACATGTTGCGTTATATATCAAGAATATATACACTTGTTTTGAGGTCCAGAAGGAGGTGAGAGGCAGAACAGTTGAAAATCTCTGGGTAAAGATAAAAGGGATAAAAAAATAGGGGTGATATCATAGTAGGGATCTACTATAGACCACCAAATCAGAACAAGGAGGTGGATGAGGCATTTCTAAAAAAAACAATAGCAATATTCAAAACACATGATCTGGTAGACTAAATATCCATATAGCTGTTAGAAAAGTAATACAGCAAACACAAAATTTTCAGTAAGTTCTTAGATTGTATTGGAGACAGCTTTTTGTTTCAGAAAGTGGAGGAAGTAATCAGTGGAACAAGTATTTTAGACTTGATTCTGACCAACAGGGAGGAATTGGTAGCAAATCTGAAGATTGAAGGCAGTTTAGGTGAAAGTGATTATGAAATGATAGGATGCCATGATTATAAGGAAAGAAAACCATGAGAGTGGCAGAATAAGGACAATGGACTTCAAAAAAGCAGAATAACAAATTCAGGGAACTAGTAGGTAAGGTCCCATGGGAACAGGGGCATGCACAAGCGGGGGCAAACCCTCTCAATAATCATCTCCGCTACTGCCTGCAGCTTCTGCCCTAACCCCACATCCAGGATTCCCTCCCATGAGCTCATCCTCCCCCCTTTCTGTCAGGGTGGGAGTCTGGCTGAGCACAGTTGAAGAGATGTGCCTCGGAAAGGCACTGCAGCTAGTGCTCCCGCCGAGCCTCACTAGATGGCACCCAGAGCAGGGAAGCTGGGCTAGCAGCACAGTTCTGAGAGAGGGGGCCCGGGAAGCCTGCTGAGCCCCGTCCCTTCGTCGCTGCAGTCTCTGGTAAGTGTTTGGAGCCTGGGAAAATGAGGGGGGGAGACAGCAGGGCACTGGGGTGATGGGGGGCAGGGGAGGCCAGTGTTAAAAGTGCCTCCCATTTAAATCCCTGCACACACCCCTGCATGGGAAGAAAATATAAGGATAAAAGAAGTTCAGGAGATCTGCCAGTTTCTCAAGGAGGCAATATTACAGGCACAGCAGTAAACTATACCCATGTATAGTTATAATAAGAGGACATCAGGAGCTCTTTAATGAATAAGAAATCCTACAAAAAGTGGAAACACAGATGAATTGCTAAGGAGGCATATAAAAGAATAGCACAAGCATGTAGGGACAAAATCAGAAAGGCTATAGTTCAAAGTTAGTTATACCTGCAGGGGACATAAAAGGCAATAATAAGAGGGCCTTGATACATGAGGAACAAGAGAAATATGAAGGAAAGAGTATGTCCTTTACCGTGGGGAAGGAGAGCTAATAATTGATGACATCAAGGAAGCTGAGGTGTTTAATACCTATCTGGCTTCAGTCTTCACTAAAAAAGGTTAATGGCGACCATCAACACAATTAATATGAACAACCAGGGGAAAGGAGCATAAGACAGAATAGGAAAAGAACAGGTTAAATAATATTTAGATAAATTGGATGTATTCAAGTTGGCAGGGTCTCATGAATTTCATCCTAGGGAATTTAAGGAACTAGCCAAAGCAATCGCAGAACAGTTAGCAATTATCTTGGAGAACTTAGGCAGGATGAGGGAGGTCAAAGAGGATTGGAGAAGGGCAAACACTGCCTATCTTTAAAAAGAGGACAAAGAGAATTATAGTTAGTCAGGCTAATTTTGATATCGGGAAAGATACTGGAACAAATTATTAAACAATCAATTTGTAAGCACCTAGAGGATAATAGGATTATAAGGAATAGCCAGCATGGATTTGACAAGAACAAATCATGCTGGACCAATCTAATTTCCTTCTTTAAAAGGGCTACTGGCCTAGTAGATGGTAGGGAAACAGTGGATGTGATATATCTTGATTTTTAGTAAGACTTGACACAGTCCCCCAGGACAGTCTCATAAGCAAACTAGGGAAATGCAATCTAGATGGAGTTACTATAAGGTGGGTGCACAGCTGGTTGAAAAACCATGCTCAATGGTTTGCTGTCAAACTGGGAGGGCTCATCCAGTGCGATGTCGCAGGGGTCAGTCCAGGGTCTGGTAATACTCAATGTTTTCATTACTGGCTTGGATAATGGAGTGAAGAGTATGCTTATAAAATTTGCAGATGACAACAAGCTGGGAAGAGTTGATAGCACTTGGGAGGAGATTAGAAATTCAAAACAACCCTGACAAACTTGAGAATTGTTCCAAATTCAACAGAATGAAATTCAATACAGATAAGTACAAAGTACTTCACTTAGGAAGGAAAAAATTAAATGCACAACTACAAAATGGAGAATAACCGGCTGGCAGTAGTACTGCAGAATATGATCTCTGTGTTATAGTGGATCACAAATCGAATGTGAATCAACAATGTGATACAGCCATGAAACTAATAGCATTCTGGGGTATAAATAGGAGTGTTTTATATATGACAAGGGAGGTCATTTTCCTGCTCTGCTCAGCACTACTGAGGCCTCAGCTGGTGTACTGCATCCAATTCTTGGCATCATAATATAAGAAAGACATGGAAAAACTGGAGAGAGTCCAAAGAAGCACAACAAAAATAATAAAAAATTTCAAAAACCTGACAAGTGTAGAAACATTTAAAAAATGGGGCATTAGTCTTAAGAAAAGATGACTAGGGGTGGGGGGACCTAATAATCTTCAAATATGTTAAGGACTGCTATTAAGAGAATGTTGATCATTTGTTCTCCATATTCACTCAAGGTAGGACAAGAAGAAATCGGCTTAATCTGCAGCAAGGGAGATTTAGGTTAGCTATTAGGGGAAACTCTTTCTAACTATAAGGGTAGTTAAGATCACAAATAGGCTTCCAAGGGAGATCGTGGAATCCTGATCCCTGGAAGTATTTAAGAACTGGTTGGTCTAGGTTTGCTTGGTCCTGCCTTAGTGCAGGGCACTGGAGTCAATGACTTTTCTTACAGCCCTATATTTCTGTGTATACTAAAGCTACCCAAGGGCAGTCTTAAGCCTAAGAAGGTCATTTTTATTACAGTTTGCAAAGTTCATATCAATATCAGAGATTAAGATTGCTAGCTGTTCAGTCTGCTGCCTGCACATTTCCTCACGCCTTTCTCACGTTCCCTTTTTGTATGGACAGACCTGCACCAGATACAAGCTCAGCAACCACATTGGAGAAATCCTTATCTTGTGTTAATTTAATTACACAGGAGAGCACTGTTGCTGTGGTTTTCTATTTAGTATGCACCAAATTAGCCTTACAAGGTTTTCATCAAATGAGTTTTAGGGAAAACTATCTTACAAGAAATCAAAAGGCAATATTTATTGGACTTTCTGAACTTTTAATTTCCCAAAGCTTTTTAAAACCCATGATATGGGGAGACAGTGTATTCGTAGTAGTTTTCTAATGAGGAACAAGAGACTCTTCTGTAGTATATTTAACTGTAAAATAAATATTCATTTCATATCAGACTTTTCAAGCAATTAGACAGTAAGAAACATTTCGTCCACTTTGGCTAATTATATAGTGCATTCAGCTTTAATTCTGAAAGAATTATACTAAAAAACAAAACCTACCCCAAAGCTCTGTCATACTGATCATACCTATAGGTCTAAGCCAAACAAATATAATGGATTCTTACTGCATTATGTTCGGTGCTGACCTGATGGCTTCTTTACAGACTGAACATTGACATCAGCTCCCTTGGGAGTCATTTATCTGCCTTTCTAGCAGGACAAGTGCAGGCTGAACACATATGAAAGTGTAGCAATAATAGCGGCAATAATTTAAGGCCATTAAGAACTCAGGCAATTCCTTTTACATTTAATCAAAGATGTCAAAGGGGGAAGGAGGGGCCTAGGGGCAAGAACAGAGGACTGGGAGTCGGGATTCCTCAATCTATTTCTGACTGCCTGTGACACTGTATGACCTTGGGCAATTCATTGCATTTCTCCTCACTCCTATTTGCTCATCTTCAAAATAGGGATAATGCTTCTTACCTCATTGGAGGGACAGTTATGAGGATTAACCAAAAAAGCACTTTGAAGTCATTGGATGAAAGACTCTGTGAGCTTGATAAATTTATGAAAGGGATTATATGACATGGTTACCTCAGAGTGGCTGGACTGGCCTCAATGACCCAGGAAGTTCCTTGCACTCCTGTGTTCTCATATGCATGTACAGAAAGCACAACTCTGGACACCAAATTTCAGCTAGCAGGGCCCAATATTTATAATTATCTTTCCCTGAAATTTAATAAACCTTAACTATGAGTTCAGACATCAAGTAATGTCTTCCTTCTCCTTGCTCCACATAACAGATAGCTACTATAATGAAGAAAAAGCCAAATATAGTAGACTAACCTAAATTTCTATACAACTAAAATTTGGATATAGAATTTATCTTCCACCATCAGAAGTGACCTAATAGCGATGCAATTTCTAAAGATGTGTGTAGCTAACATGTACATCCCATCAACTGAAGTTGAAGTCCAAATCCTCAGTCAATATAGGTACCATACTACACACACCAGTAGGTGAAATGTTTCAAATTGAATATTTGTGGGGTGGGGCTCAGAAATGCATATTTGGTCTAACAAACATTTTACAAATTTGCCAAATGACAAAAACGTTCCAAAAAAAGGTTGAAACATTTCATTTTGGCATTTTCAAAACAGTTTGGATTTTTCTGTTCAAAACAACCTTTTAATTTAACTTCAATTTTATTTAAATAATAAGGTTAAAAACAAAATCAACTAAGACAAAACAATTCATTTCAAGTTGAATGAAAAGGGCTTTTTCTATTTTTTTTGCCTCCCAATTTTTCAATTTGGTCACTAAACCACATACTGATTCTGCCATTTACCGAACAATCCTTTGATTTTTAAAACTCAGCTCACTGTTTACACCAGCTACTGCTACCGTTTGATTGTGCTGTCATGGGCTGATTTTGTCCTTCTCATGTATCTCCCCCTGATAATGAGCAGAGTGGGTAAAGGCATGCATGGTGGGGACAAGGATGGTTTAGTTTAGAAAAGGAATGTTTGTTCTGAAAAAGCTGTACTGCTTTTATTCAGACTGTGAAAAAAGCTGCCAAGAATAAACTGTGGAGTATATTATAAAATCAAACTTGTCACTACAAATGGAGCAATTCTTCACTGTTGTTGTTTATTAGCAAGTAGCATATGGAATATAGTGTCAGCTTGCAAACAAGTTTCCTTCCAGCTCTGAACAGTAATTTGATAAGGATTTTATAAGAAATGAAACATTTTGTTTGAATATAAAAAACCACCATTAAAAGAGGGCAATCTGAATCCATTCTCTAAACGTTGAAGACAATTCAAGCATTGAAAATGTACAGAAAAGAGGACTACATAACACAGAAAACAAAAATGGAAATTAGTTCATAAAATCCCTTTCAGCATCCTATCCAGACAGATCCAACATTAAATAGAGATTTCAATAGCTCTAGCATTATCTTTCCTCATGAAAAAAGCAAGAAACCTAGTGCTGTTCACTGATGCTTTAAGTTCTGGTTGCACATTCAATTTTATCTATGTAGTTATATAGAGACCATTCACCCCACACCACCACTATAATATCTGAGTACTATATTATACCCTTTTTTGTTCAAGGCTGAAGCTTTAAACCCCCCTCGCTCCAGAAAGCAAAACTTAAATCATCCATAGTATTTAATGTCCACAATAGTCACCTGAAGAATCACATTAAACACACACGTACTTTGTGAATTGTTCTGTAATTTAAAGATCCTGTGAGAAAGGTTGGCAAAACAGTACACGATCCCTCTTCACAGCCATTACAATGTACCATTAAATGTGTCTCTTCTCTTAGGACTGTATTTATTTATTTTAAAAAAAAATCAATCAACTTTCATTCTGCCTTTTAAAATAGGTCTGGATGAACCTCATCAGGTTGACTAGATAGAGATGCACAGGTGTCGCTTCCTTGAACCTTGTCTGGCTGGAAACCTCATGAGACTTTCTGATTTCAGAAAGGTTGGAAGTAGCAAGGCAGCAGCCTCTTTTGTAGCATTGTCACTTCCAGACCAAAATAAGGAACAGCAAAGGTTCAAGGACACAGGGGGAGAATGGAAAGCAAAACATATGAAGCACAAACAAAGCTAAAGGAATTTTACAATTGTGCAACACAACATGATTTACATGTCAGATTTATTCCCTAATAATAAATTTGATTGGCTTGATATATCTGTAAATGGACATAGGTGGAAAGAGATAATAGATTTCCCACTTCTCCTTCATATTTCCTACCTCAATCATTTCTCTTTACTTTCCTTTTTTCCTTACTATTAGTCAATGCTTTGCTTTCTGGCTTTATCCTCATGTTTAAAAGGAGGCCTTTCTTGAAGACATTGTTCCTTTGCACCAGATGCATTGAAAACAGTTTTGCTGGCAACTTGGTTCTTTCAAGTTAACACAAGTGGGGGGAGATATTTGCATGCAACCCTGATATGCTACTGATGGAAAAGGCCTGTTTTTGTTATTTGTACTTTTTGCATAACACAAATTAAAAGTTTTGGATGCACTTCTCGTAACATAATCTGTTTAGATGAAATCAGTTTCTAAATACAGTAAAAAATGAGGGAATAATTTACAGCTGCCACCTTAAATAAAACTTGAAGAATTCTGCAGTAAAATTCTTCAAGAACTACGTTTCAGTTTTCCACAGATTTTGTCTTGATTTTAATCAGCAAGTATCATCACAAGATGTTCTCTTAACTTCCATACCTGAAGTTAAATTTTACTTTTGAAACTTTCTCTGGTTATAAAAGTCTACCAAAAAATTTATTTACACTCTGAAATCCTTTGTATACATGATTCTGAAAAGTGTTGACTTTCCGAGTGACCTGAGGTGACTACTCTTCCCAGCAGACAGCTGAATGTTTAACAGTGCCTGTCCCAACAGCCAGTAGTGATTCCAAATCTCATTAATTGAAAATATATGTTTAGGATAAGTAATTCCTTTTTATTACATTATCCCTGTTCTCTCATTATCAACCACTGAAAGGACTACTCTACTCTAGAGGAATAGGTTCTGAAGCAGTACAGCAGGGGTCAGCAACCTATGGCATGCGTGACAAAGATGGCACGCAAGCTGATTTTTAATGGCACCCTGCTGTCTGCCCGAGTCCCGGCAGGCAGCAGCGTGCCATTAAAAATCCTGCCTAGCCTGGCCCTTTCTTCTCCGCCCTCTGCTCCTGCCCCCCACCATGGGAGCAGGGGGCAGACGCATAGGCGTGTGCACGGGGTGTGCCCAGGCACACCCTAATACACGGGTGTGCAATTGGCCCCACTCTCCCGGCGTGGCAAGTCACGGGGTTCATGCTCCCTGGCCAGAGCGCCGGGCTGAGCACAGCAAGCTGCTGGATCCTCCCCCCTTCCCTGGCTCTGTGTGGAGCAGAACATGCTGCTAGGAGCTTCTTGGTAAGGGGTCTGGGTCTATGGGGGTTCAATAAGGGGTGGGGGCAGTCAGGGGACAGAGGGCAGGGTGGGTTGGATAGGGGGTGGGATCCCGGGTGGGGTGGTTAGGGGCGGGGGGGTCTCTGGAGGGGGCAGTCAGGAGCAGGGGGGGTTGGATAGGCATAGGAGTCCCAGGGTCTGTTAGGGGGTGTGGGGTGGATAGAGATCAGGGCAGTCAGGGGACAGGGGGTGGTCAGGGGACAAGGAGCTGGGGGTGTTGGATGAGTCGGGAGTTCTGGGGGGGCTGTCAGGAGGCAGAGCTGTGGAGAGGGGTTGGGGCAGGCAGGGAGCAGGGGGAGTTGTATGGATCGGGAGTTCTGGGGGTCCTGTCAGGGGGCGGGGAGCAGTTGGATAGGCATGGGAGTCCTGGGGGTCTGTTTGGGGGTGGGGGTGTGGATAAGGGTCAGGGCAGTCAGGGGACAGGTAGGGCATAGGGTCCTAGGGGGGCAGTCAGAGGACAAGGAGCAGAGAGGCTTAGATAGGGGGTAGGGTCCTGGGGGGCAGTTAGGGGCAGGGGTCCCAGGAGGGGGTAGTCAGAGGACAAGGAGTGTGGGGATTGGGGATTCTGAGGGGGGCAGTCAAGGAGCGGAAAGTAGGAGGGAGTGGATGGGGGCAGGGCAGGGCTAGGGCAGGGCTCCCTGGGTGCACACCCTAATGAAATGTGCTGCACATTTCACATGCTCCCAGCCCTGCTGCCTATGGGCAGAAGCTTGGTCCTGCCGGCTCCCCTGCCTCTTCCCATAGTGTGCTGGGTTCCTGCCCCTCCTCTGCCTCTCCGTCCCTCCCTCCCTGCTGGACAATCAGCTGATGGCCCTTGCGAGGGAGGGGGTCGGGAAGGAGCAGAGTCATCGTGCTCGCTGCTCCCGGCGGAGGCGGAGAAGAAGCGGGGGCAGGGCCTTGGAGAAGGGGTGGGTGGAATAGGGGCATATCCCCACCGCCCCCTGCCCTGACCCCCCCTCACACCCAGTCCTCTACTCTGAGCTCTGACCCCCCCCACATCTCTCTGCCCTGACCCCTACAGCCCCCCACACACAGCCCTCTGCCCGCACACCCCCCAGGCCCGTGCCCTGAGCCCTCTGCCCTGCACACACTCCAGGCCCCTGCTTTGTACCCCCCTCATACACACCCAGACCTCTAATTGACTCCTTCACACACCCCCGACCCCAGCCCTGACTCTGGCACCCCCATACATACCCAGCCCTCTGCCCTGACTCTTGCATCCCCCCACATCCCCACCCCCACCCCTCACCTGATGCACCCTCCACATCCACACCCCCATCCCTCACACCAAATGGGAGCTCCTGCGCACACACCCCACATTCCCACCTGCATCCCTCGCACCAAATGGGAGCTGCCCAGATAAGCGGCCCACACCCAAACCTCCTGCCTCAACCCTGAGCCCCCTCCCTCATTCTAGTTCCTGGCCAGACCCTTCACTCCTAGCCCTGTGCTCAGTGTACGCCCACCCTCAGCTCAGTGCAGAGAGAGGAAGAGAATGGGAGAAGGTAGGTATGTGGGCAGGGCCGAGACCTCAGTACAGCAGCAGGCTGAGTGAGTCCAGCAGCCAGGATCCTGGCTCGCAGGAGCCAGTGGATAGAACCCCTGAGCAGCAGTGGGCTGAGCCGCTCAGCCCACTGCCAGTCTGGGGTCCTGGCCACCGGCCTCGCACAGCCTGCTGCTGGTCTGGGTTTCTGGCTTCCGGACCCTTGCCAGCCGGGGTCCCAGCTGCAGGCCCCGCTCAGCCCACTGCTGGCCTAGGTGAACAGAACCCCAGACCAGCAGTGGGCTGAGTGGGCCGGCAGCGTAAGATCAACATTTAAATTTAATTTTAAATGAAGCTTCTTAAACATTTTGAAAACCTTATTTTACAATACAACACTAGTTTAGTTATATAATATATAGACTTATAGAGACCTTTTAAAAATATTCAAATGTATTACCGACACCCGAAACCTTAAAGTAAAGTGAATAAATGAAGACTCGGCACACCACTTCTGAAAGGTTGCCGACCCCTGCAGTATAGCAAGAGCAAAGGTATCCAACTTTGAGAGGTGTTTGTTTGTTTTGTTGAATCTGAGTATGGAGCCAAAGTATATTTAAATACCATTGCTGATAACTATTCTGTCTAAGCTTGTCATAACATTTCTTCCCAGATCTGGACCTTAGCGTCCAAAATATGGGTGTTAGCATGAAAACCTCCAAGCTTAGTTACCAGCGTGGACCTGGTAATTGCTGCCACCAGCCAGGAATTATACAGTGCCTAGCTCACTGTGGTCTCCCCAAAACCTTCCCTGGGGGACCCCAAGACTCAGATTCCTTGAGTCTCACAACAAAGGGGAATAAACTATTTCCCTTCCCCCTCCTCCCCTCCAGGTGTTCCCTCCCTGAGTTCCTGGAGAGATATACAGAAGCAAGCTCCGAGAATCTAAACAAAGGGATTCTACCCCCCCTGTTTCCAGTCCTGGAAACACAAGTACCGAGAGAGCTAAACTCTCTTCCCCCTCCCCCAGAGGGTATGCAAAGTCAGGCTTAGTAAATCTAACACAAAGAGATTTTCCCCCTGACTTCTTCCTCCCACCAATTCCCTGGTGAGCTGCAGACTCAATTCCCTGGAGTCCCCACTAAAGAAAAACTCCAACAGGTCTTTAAAAGAAAGCTTTATATAAAAAGAATGAAAAAAAGGACATAAAAGGATCTCTGTATTAAGGTGACAATATACAGGGTCAGTTGCTTAAAGGAAAAAAATGAATGAACAGCCTTATTCCAAAAGAATACAATTTAACACATTCTAGCAACTACACACATGTAAATACAAAAGAAAACAATATAAACCTATTGTCTTACTATCCTTGTACTTACAACTTGGAAACAGAAGATTAGAAAGCCAGGAGATAGAAAGATCACTCTCAGAGCCGAGAAAAGAACAGACACAAGAACAAAGGACTCACACCCAAAACTTCCCTCCACCCAGATTTGAAAAAGTCTTATTTCCTGATTGGTCCTCTGGTCAGGTGTTTGGTTCCCTGTGTTAACCCTTTACTATCTGTTTATGACAAAGCCGTTGTGTACTGCACGACTACAAGTCAGGATAACAGAAAAAAGGATTAAGTGACAAAATCCAATTTAAATAGATAAACACTCAGCCAAATTCTACCCATAGACGAACGTGCGCAACTTCACCTCATTTATTATTTAATGTCACCATAGGAGTGAATGGTTCTTTACAGACAAGAGGTGCTTACAGTCTTACAGTCTATCCTGCAAAGACTTGCACAACGTTGAATACTTCCATTTACTTCTATGTGATTGCTCACAGTGAGTGAAGTTAAGGACGTGCTTAAGTCTTTGCATGACTGAGACCTAAGGATCTGATCCTGCAAGCCTGTGCAATGCATCTGAGAGAGAATCCAACCCTCCTAGGCCAACATAATTAGGCAGCTTGTAGACTGTACCTATATTTTCCTGCTCCATTAGAGATTTTCCTCTCCCATCCCTATCTGCCTTCCACTAACCCCCAAACCTTAACCCCCGAAGGCAAGTGTGAACTTAATATTGTTCAAGTTTCATCTGAACTTTCAAACTTCCATTGGTTGAGTTAATTCACAATTTGTTCAGATGAGTTTGCCCATTTGTCTTTATGATGTGGCCTTTTAATAAAAACAATTTAATAAGTGATTTTAACAAAGATAATTATAGATGATGTCATATTGAGAGAAAGAATTGCAAATGCTACTTTTGGATCAGGAATCACAAAAAGGACCAGAAAGACTGTAAATATTGATCTGAAGACAACAAAATGAAACTTGGAAAAATGCAAGTTAATGTATCTGGGTGAAAATAATATGAAACAGATCATCAGAGGGGGGCGGGAACTGGGAAACAATAATGCTAAAAGAGAAACTGGGGTGACGTGAAAAAATAAATGTGTGTTTCCAGTGTGATACAGGTATAAAAGAAGAAGTCAATGCCATTGGCTTTATATGCATGATATGGGGCTTTCTGAGGAAAGAAGCAATAGTCCCTCTTTCTATAGCTCTACTGAGATCACACATTAAATAGTCTGTTAAATTCTGGTACAACATTACCAGAAGGATAGCAATCAACCAGAAAGAGTTGAAAGAGCAACACAAAATGATCTATGTACGTGTTGTTATAAATAATAAATGTTCCAGAAGGACTGAATTATGAAGAAATGATGAAAGAGCTAACTAAGAATAGCTTGGCTCAGTGACAAAGTAGGGGGACAGTATTTGAAAGGTGAAAAACACCAAGAATTGAAATAAACAAATTCAGAAACACATGGAGAGTATTTCTTAACTAAATTCATTTTAAATTTAACACATTTAAAACCATCATGTATTATTTTGTAAAATTGTGGAAAGTTCTTTGCCTTTTCAACCTATACAACAGTGTGTCCTATTGTTTAACCAGTTCTATGTAAGATTTCCACAGAGGAAGAGAGGCAGTGAAGATTTAATTTTTATATCCACCCTTCAGAACACTTGATTCACTAGAGAAAAAAAATGTTCTTGCTTCTCCTGGCTGTGCAAGCTATTTTTAGACGTTTGAAGTTAATCCAGCTCTGAGCTGCAGTAGCAATGATATATCCCCTAATAACCTAAGCACAGACATTTTAGCCAGACTGCTGTAACAGAAATTCTATCTAGGTATCTATAATCACACAAATATCCTTAACAACAAATATGACTGCTGAGCTGCTTGCATGCCTACCTGTGTGTTAGTATGGCATGGTGCCCACTTACAAAGTGGTACCTTGCTTTCTCTAGGAAACAGATGCCAGCCCAAGGTGGCAGCCTACATAATATTACAGTTGCCATCTTTCCTGCAGGAAGTTTTGTTTTTGTTAGTGACAGCAAAAAGACTATTGTATTGGAATACTGTATTGGAGCCACAAATCCCTCTCCATGTAAAGAGATAGAGTGATATTTTTGTACCAAACCAGACAATGGGCATAGAGGAAGCCAAGGTTCGTGGCCCCTTACTGATGCCTGAAAGACAATATATATTGCACAGGAAGCATGTAAACCTTTTAAGATGATAATACAGAGCGTGGAAGGTTTGTGCTATATCCACAGATTTGTAGAATGAACTGGCCCCAATTCCAGTACAAAGGAATCAGATGAGGTTTTAATCTCTGAGAACAGAAAAACAGCTGAAGACAATTCATACTTTTTCTGAGTGGGTATACAAAGCTTTTTTATAACAAGCAGAATAAGTGACACACTTTGCATAGGCTTTTACCCTATGTCTAGTTTGTGCAAGGCACAGGTACGTTCCCTTGATCCCAACTGCAATCTGGCAATGTTTTGGAGTATATCAATACAGTATTATCACCTTTCTTTGTCTGCTATTAGGAGTAACTGAATACAGCAACGTCAGTCAGCAATTGAACAGTACTCTGAAAGATCATCACTATTCTGTTGAGCCCTAGCCCCCAGCATGTTGGCTAACAGGGATAATGGAAGTAGAAATACTATATGCCCGGTGGTGTGGTGAAAGGTAGGAATTCAAACTCCAAGGGGAAAAAAGTATTCCAATTCATGTGTCAGGATTAGTTACCCCATGATAGTCAAACCCAGGAGAGCCAGTCCATTGCCAGGGCCACTGAATGAAACCCTATGTTCTGGAATTTAGAAAAATAAAACAAAGCTGAACAACATTTAATTAAATTAAAGTTAACAAGAGACAACTCAGTGTCTCTGTCAGGAGCATGCTGATCTCCATGCTGGAAATACAAGTTGAGGAGATACCTTAGAGTTCCTCTCCCTGGAGAAGAGGCAAGAAACAATGTGTAAGTCTTACAGGGTTGTGGAAAAGGTGTTTAACCTTTTTCTAAGGAAGCTAATTGAAATACCAATGAAACCAGCTTCCAGCTCCTGTTAACTGCCACAATGCTGAATTCATCTCAGTACCGTGTCTTATCCTGAAACAGGAACTAGGTCAGCACTTGTTCCTCTGGTGAATGACTTCCCTCTGCCCATGGAGAAGGGTTGTACTCATCCTACCAGGATCTCTGCAACATTTGGAAAAAGATTATTATTATTATACACTCTTGCCCTGCCTCCAAAACGCTGCAAGAATGAAGAACACCAGGAAATAGCTCAGGTCCTTCCTCTCAGACAGTCTTTATGAGCAACTCTTCTTCCATCCTCAGCTGTGCAGTTATACAAGGCTCAATCTTCTCTGCCAAACTGTTCAAGGTCTTCTTGAAGCTGTTGGGAAAGCTGGCAAGACAACACAGGCTTAAGTGCCAGCAACACACCCAACACCAGGATCTACGCATATACACCAAATAAACAACAGCACCTCGCAGCTCTCCAAGTGCCTGGTTCTTTGGTTAAAAGCAGCGGGGTTCAGCTTTTGTCAGCTAAGATTAAAGTCATGCTAGTAGGAAGAGGAAAGTGCTTTGAAGAACTTGCCTCCTCTGTAACATCTCTCAGCTTTGTCTCAGACTTAAGCTGGCCTGCAGCCTCAGGGGGTGAGGGAGTCTCCTTGGACTCCTCAGAGCTACCAGAAGCTCAAATAGCTATGGTGGTTTAAAAAACAAAAAAGTTACTAATTTTTTTGTGACTGACTAGAAGATTGCACCCCATCCTTTTGTACTCCATAATGTGCAAATGGCAGCAACTCATTTGCTTAGCTGCACAGGTAGCTGTGAACATCACCTGGTGCTCTGCAAGCTGTGCTAGCTCCCACTGTATACTGAGTGTGGTACAAGGTGTCTACCATGATATTCAAAGCCCTTCATGGGACTAACCTTTACTAGGAAGGACAGTGGCTCTTCCTCCCACAATAGCTACATTTCAACAGAACAATGAAACTGTCGACCAATGGGGGAGACTCAAGAGTAACAGAATTTTCACACAAGCTGGATCTAAGTTATGGAATGCCTCCTGCAAGAGAACAATGAACCAAAGACCCAAATGCAGGAACTCAAATCTTCAGCTTAGTTTTCCCTCAAACACACAGTTACACATACTCAACCACACTGAAACACAAACAAGGATCCGATGAACCAGTGAAGCTCATTTCCCTACAGACTGGGACAGGAAAAAAAAAGAGAGACTGTTATAATCTCTATCTTTAAATACTTGGAATTTTGTAGTGACAGTGCCCATGTAAGTAGTTAAATGGAAAGACAGATATTCTTTCTGCACCATTGTGCATTGCATGAGAAAAATACACTGAATCAGATCCAAAAAGAAAATCCTAAAGAACTGTGGAACCAAACCCTTTCCATTTAAACTGTCCTCAGTGTAGAGTCAAAAATGTAATACCTGGTGTTTCAACAGTAAATTCAGAAATGTATCTATATTTCATCTCCTCTAAATTGAGAAAGAAATCCAAGTGTTAATACAACCTGGGTAAACTGAGAGATGCAAATTAATGCTGACCCTAAACAGTGTGTTTAAGTTTTTGATTTATCAAACATTGCCTGATTTATACACTAATAAGCAAAACTTTGCTAGACTAAAATTATGCAGAGGATATAAAAAGTCACTCCGTATCAGCATATAAGTAATAGGATGTTAATGATTTTTTTCATGATTTAACACCTATATTGTACACCTATATTGTAGAACTATACATACAAAATTTGTCATCAAAAAGTTAATATGTACCAATAAATGCCACACCAGTTACCACAATTATTTTCTGTTCCAAAATATAAGGGGAACTATGGTATGAGACACTGCTAACAACTAAATATTGGCAATGCTGATGTGTAAAAAGACTACTGCTGTGTCACCCTGGATTTTTGAAAATGTAAACATGGTCCTATAAGTCTATGATGAATTACAGATAATTTAAATAGTATAACCCAATACATACTGATTTGGTATTTTTTTTCAATAAGTACAACAGTTAAGATATTTCACAGTGCAAAAGTTGTTCAAAATTCAAAGGCAGCATAATGCATAGTATTAGCACCATGGCATTTCATCATCTTCTACTACAAGAGATCCATTATTAGCTCTTTACTTGACGTTAGGCCGATTACAAATATACCCAAACCTACCATTCTCACAAGGTCATTTCTAGAAACTGTTCAACCCATCTGCAAATTTATAACAGAAATTAATCAAAAAACAAAAAAGCACTTCACTTCTGAAGATTTCATCAATATTTCTCTTTTTATTAAGGTGTATTACTTTCCCCAAAAAGAAAAATAATAATTTTATGAACAAAAATAAAATGCGTGCTTTCAATTTGTCCCTGCAGATTATCAATCACTGATCCATCATCAAGTAATTAGGCAAAAAGATCCAGTCCATTGTGACAGTTGAGTATGATAGATTGTCACGCAGTTTTAAGCAGGAGTTTGTTTGTTTGTTTTAAATTGATACTCCATCCCTTCCACTAAGTCAGTTGGCCAAAGGATCAGTAATTAAGTCATTCTTTAAACAATGAGACTTAAAGTTAAGCATGTGCTTAAGTGCTTTACCAGATCTTAACCTAAGACATTGCGTTGTGCTCATGTGTATGTTCAGATTTGTGTGAAAGTCAATGAGCGTTATGCCTTCGTAAGGACCAAGGGCTTGTCTACACCAATGTAATATTGCAACAAGCAGGGGTGTAAATCTATCCCTACTAGCCTGCCATAGACTAAGCGCCCAGGTTGATCCTGCTGATGGACACCAATAATTCCTTAGTGCTCTTTGATCTACTCCTATTTTAAAGTGGGGTATATAAAAACACAGACGGCAACTGGGTAGTTTACAACAGCAGGGTTCCCTTAGCGCACAGAAGGCTAATGCAGAGTAGGATTCATGCCCCAGCTTGCCGCGAATTGACCAGTCCTGAGGTGCTGAACTCCCTCAACTTCAACAGCACTCCAGATCTGAAGCACAGTCCTGCATCGCTGGAGTCAGCGTGGCCTGCTCTACACACAAAGTTGCAATGGTTTAAATAAAAGGTTTTACTTTAAACCACTTTAATTAAACGGAAACTGTGTGTGTTAAACACTCTTAAGTGGATACAAACCTGGCTTATATTGGGTTAGCTTGCATTGATAAGATCACAAATGAAAGCAAAACCAATACAACCAATTTTTAACTAATAAAATGTGTTCACACAGGAATGTCAACAGATTTAATTAACTCAGTTTAAAAAAAAACAAAAAACACACATTTAAGTAACCTCTGTTTAGACAAGCCCTGCATTTTGCCTGTGACCTAAAACTAGTTTATATTACTTGATGATACAACACAGTAAGGCACCGAGAAACTATTACCAGTGCAAGTATAAGCCACTCTGGTAGCTCTCAGTGGGACCATTATAAGGCTCTCAGTTTGTAAAATACTTCAAGATTCTTGAATGAAGGGCACTATGGGCTTGATCCAAAGCCCATTGAAGTCACTGAAGAGAATGCCATAGACTACAATGCGCTTTAGATCAAGACCTATAGGGGTTTCTTGTTTCTCTGTAAGACAACACAAATTATTCTAGTCCCATAAAATAAAGTGCAGTATGTGATGCAATTAAACAAATCTCTCCTGCATCACAGCTAACACATGAAAGCTCAGAGCTGTCTCGTTATGGAACTGTAAATGCCACTGTTGCTCTTACTTGCTACTCCAGAGGATTTACTGATTTAAAAGACAAACAAATAACCAAAGCCTCCGCAGAATAATTCTGTTGTGTCTAAAATTAGAAAATCTTAACAACCTGTTTAGGCTGAAAAATTGTAGTAAAAGAGTTCAATAGGTACTCCAAGAACTGATTGTACTGAGCACCTTCCTGACACCCTATTCTTAAAAAGTTAATTTTCACACCAACAGCATGGCAAGGATTCCACATGTGATACTTTCCATTTTTCAGAAGGGAAAAATGGATCAGCCAACGTCACTTTTTTTTTTTTTTTGGCATTTTTACTGGTTAGGATGCTTCACATTTTTCCTCTGCTACTAGCAGTTAGGGTCTCTTCCTGGTAACTATATGAATCAAAATGCACTCGTATTTTGTGATCAGTGCTCTGGACCAGGTAGTGTCCAAGGAGGTTAGCAGCTTGGAAGAAGACAACTGCGATGTCCTTTCCACAGGGTGAATATTACACATGGTTTGTATACTGTGGCACTGATGGAAGTATACAAGCCAGACTGACTGGGTTTCAACTGATTTCAGCCACTCCTCATCCTTTCAAAGCCTTATATTCTGCATCATGCTCTTGCTTAATATATATATATTTCATGTTGACCCTTTTCGTTTTGTCTGTAGCTGTAAATCCCTATGAGGTTTCAGGGTGAAAGAAGACCCAGAATTTGGCCACAAACCTTTAACACCATCAAGTCCTCCATACCTAGCAGCCCATGGCCCACAGGCTTTGGGGGATAAGGCTATTTTCATTTCTCCTCCCCATCCCCATGACATGTTTCCTAGGATGACTGGACCTCAAGTCTGCATCTTATGAACATACATAGGACACACTTGGTAATTTTGTTTTGTGTTTAAATAACAATAATCATGCATGTCTATGCAACTGCAGCCACAGAGATTATTACAGTATGTGTGTGTGAAATAAATGCATTAAAAATCCATATCCCATTTTGCATGGAACTCCCTTGCTTATGGAACACCATCTCCCCCAATCCCTGAGGATGGTTGGAGCCATGTGTACGAGAGATCCTTATGACTGCATGGTGCTAAAGGTTCCCCTCCCACAGTGCTTGACAGAACGAGGAGTGTGCAGCTGTAATTCCATGTGAGCCTAAACACTTGTTAGTGAATATTTGGAAATAGCCGGCTCACATGACAGAGATGATATTCAATATTTGTTCTAATCAGGAAATGTAAACCTTTCATCCATCCCTACTTTGGGGGCCACTTCACTATGCTTTCTAATTCTGTTCTGAGAGTGTTATTTCTACATAAAATCCACCAATGGCACCAATTTACCTTAATTTTTTCCTATACACACAGTATAGATCTCTTGGCATGTTAGATAAGCAGTTTTCTCCAAGAGCTTTCAGAAATGTAGTAGCTATTGAACATTCTAAATAGGTAGTTTCCCATGGAGCCTCAAAATTAAAGTCATTCTTCCAGATTTCCCCTGTTACAGTGAGGTTCACCACCTTCAGTCTTGCCAGCCCCAACCATGCAGTAATCATGAGCCATGACCACCAACATTAAAAGATTAGCTTAAAAGTCATAAGATTTTTTTAAGGATATTTTGGGAGGGGGGTTATTTACCTTCTGGTTTTTTAACCTTTAGGGTATGTTCAGGTCACTTTTTCAAGCTTTGCAACCATGAGAGTTAGAAACTCAACTTAAAAAAAAGAAAAAAGCTGAGAGTCTCACAATCATATGACTGCAATAGATGGCGCTTTAAACTTAAATACCATATAATACAAAAGTTATCAACACTACATCTTCCAGATGGTCAGCACAGAATTAAACCTTATCATTTCTTCCTTGCCCCCAAACAAGATCCATAACCCCAGTCCTCACCCTTTGTTTCCATACTAAACAATATTGCACTCTCTGGCTTCACAGGAAATACTATATTCCACGGGTTTTGGTTGGAACATGTGATACGCAAAAAGTACATGCCTGGCAAGCAAGATCAATGGGAACTTTTACTGAATGCTTTGTTTATGATTATTTAGATGCCTTCTCCAGCTGGCTCTGGCTCTGGCTCCCCTTCTGATTTCTCTCTATGGCTACAAAGTTTCAGCCAGAAGCTGGAGGGAGAATTGTTTGGAGCTGAGGGGAAATATTTGAAGCTTTTTACAATTTTTGAATCCTGGAGAGTGCAAGTCTGTTGGTGACAGTGTGCTTTGTGCATACAAAACACGACATACTGGAAAGGAAACAATGCAGCAACAGCACAGCCTGCAAATAATTCCACTGGACAAAGATAATGATAGTAACAATCCTAGCATTCTGTGGCTATCCCAAAGTGCTAAACTATTCATATACGCCCTGATTCAATAGAACACTTAAGCACGTGCTTAACTCTAAGCAGGATAGTCCCGCTGACGTCGAATAGAACTGCTCAGATGCTTAATTAAGCACAAGCTTTGCTGACCTGGGGCCTCAGGGCCTAGTCCTGCAAGATATGGAGCAGCCTCCACTCCAGTTGACACCAATAAGACTGGAAGGAGCTCAGTGCCTCCGAGGATCATGCCCCTTAAATTATTTTAGGAAGAATGTAAACATAAACAAACTATCTATACCTAAGAAACTATTAAAAATAGAGGGTGACATTTTTTTCCCATTGAAGCCAATAGGAGTTTTACTTTTGATTTCCAAGCAGCTAGAATTTCATCCACAGTTTTAAAATTAATGGAAGGAAAAAGTTTAAGAATGGCAAGCTACAGGTTCACTACATGTAGAAGTGCTAAGCCTTTTTGTAAGACATATAAAAAAGTGAATTAGCTACACATTTGTCAGTGTCTCTTCTCCCTCTGGGAGAAAGTTCTCAGTCCGGTAGATATGAAAGAGGTAACTTCATTTTAACAATATGTAAGTAGTAATCGCAGGTTAAGTTTCCCTAATTTACTTATACCTTTAAGAACAACTGCTACTTACACCACTGGGAAACAGAAGCACATGGGGCCTAATCCAAAACCCAGTGAAGTCAACGGGAGTCTTTTCATTGACTTTGATGGACTTTGGATCAGGCACTTAGTTGCTCTGTGCAGTATCCATGAGAGGATGACTTCTCCAATATCCAAAACAGGCTCTTGTGCATTGTTTCTTAAATGAAGACATCCACACTGCAGTAAATGGGCCTCAGAATCAACCAGAAGACATCGGGGATGACTTTTCCTGCAGGTTTAACTATTTTAATCTGGATTTAAATCGATTTAACTTGTTAGAAGATCAATATATACAGCACTTCCACTTTCCAAAGACTAAACATTGGTTTTCATATACATTGGTGAGCATAAAAGTATTTTATTACTGAAGTATAAATTCAAGTGTGTACAACAAGCCAATGTTATTCCAGCATAACTACCAGTGCTGCTTTATTAACAATAAGACAAATCTTTAGTTTTGAACAAACAATTCACTTCAGTTTCCCATCTGCAGCTCTTGCCAGAAGTGACAAGAATGTTTTATTGTTCGTAGTAAATCAAGATATTACTCTAAACTTTCCACCCTAGCAAATATAAACTAGCAATATATCATATAAAAACACATTACTGCAGTGTTGGGAGGTTCTTCTTATGCTCAAGAGCTTTTAAATTACTATTTTTATGCTAACGACATTCAATCTGTTGATCTGTATAAGAGAGTCAAATAACGTGTAACTATGTAATATACATAGTCATCTAAAGTGTCAGTCTTAAGACTACTACTAACCGTCTCCAACTGCTGGTACTAGAAGCTTGCCAGCATTTTTCTGTCATTTGCCATTATTAGTCTGAAATCAGTGGTCATTACTGCCAGCTGTTGGCATAAGACAGTCTACTGTTATGCTGATTTACTGAGCTGGGTTGGACTGAACAAAAACTTGAAACACACAGTCATTCTCACTGGAGACACAAACTGTAACTATATACGAGCACAACCTGCATGAAACAATGACTTATTGGAACAGTTTCACATGACAAAAGTATCTTCATTACCATAAAAGTAGCACATAAAAATTATATTTCAAGCTCAGTTGTGATCTACTGAAAGGTAGTTCAGTTTTATCTGGCATGAGATATTATACTAAAACAAAACTCAAATCAAGTGTCCAGAAGAATAGCTACATAAATAGAGACTATTGGATGATAGTTAATTTTTATAAATGTTGATATAAAAATTAAAAGGCTGTATAATATTAGTAAATAATTGTACAAGTATAGTAAAGCTACACTACCAGAAACATCATGGTGTCTACACTATAAAACTCAGAGCTTGCTAAATGGATAATTTAAAAGATTAGTAGACATATTAACACAGATTATCTAAAGTCTGAGACCTGAACATGGTGATACTTGCCTGTTTATGGCTAGTGTCCTGTAGTTGATTTCTAAAATTACAACAAAAAAGCTTGAAAAATCTAAGTAAACCTGCCAAAAGTGTATGATTAATACCTGGCGCAAGTAGTTAAATAAAAATAATCTTTTTTTTTTTTTAAAAGAAGAGATTAGAAACTAGATGGCTCAAGAGATTGGTAATGGAATAATGAGATTTTCTGCATTAGGCCACCAGTTCACATCCAACCCAGGTCAGCGGTGATTGAAAGATAGGCTAAATGGTTTGTGTCGTACTGGTGTCAGGCAAGCAAGATTTGGCCTGATATTTCTATCTAATGGCAATTAAGTAGTCTATGTGAAATGAGTCCAATAGTCCAGTTCCCAATGGGAAGGAACCACATCACAACAGCTGGCACTAATTAGAATCCTTGTCTATTGCCTTTAGCATTTGGGTAGGGAGGAGGGGGTAAGGCTGGAAGTGGAATGGGTATCAATTTGCTATTTTGATTTAATGGAGTGGGATCTTGTTGGGAGTGGTTCAAGGCTGCAGAGCATCTTTGCACTTGGAATTCCTACATGCTTAAATAGTGCTAGGCTGCCTGAAGCTGTTGGATAGGCACCTTAGTTAGAGTTAATAATTAAAAAAAACAAAAACACACTAAACCAAAACAGAATTACGAATTAGAGCAGCTGGGGTAGAGACTAGAGAGATGAAGGAATTTGCACATGCTGTACCTGTTCTGTAGGCACAAAGAGGATTTCAGTATTCAGGGTTGTCAACCTGGCACTGTCCATGGGCATTAAATTCCTTCTGGTTACAGACAGCTAAATGTATCTGTAGTGATACAACAATATTTGTTTTATTGTTTTATTTTTTAAAATGACCTGTACTGTGCAAAGCCACCCTGACACTTGGGCACTGCCATCTTCTTCAGGTTTTAATTGCATTAACATCAAAAACAGATAAGAAAGGAAGAAAAAAATCTCTGAAAGTTCGGCAGGCTCTTTAAGGATACTGGATTCCACTTGGTGCCGAACTAACCATAAAATTATTTCTCTCTCCATTTAAAAAATGTCAACTAGAACAGAAGCCATAGTGGTTTTAATGTTTGTAATGCAGACACACATGAGGAAACCAGTTTAATTTGACTACATAATGATTATGCTGTTAGTACACATCTGTACTTTTAGCCTTGTGTGTGCATTCTGTTGAAACGTCATCTTCCCATCCCACTGCCAGGAATTTATAAACATGAACAGATAAAAGTTAACCCGTAACTCAGGGGCATTCTAGGAGACACTGGGGGGCTGCTATGATAAAAGCATACTGAAAGCTGCAGCATGTCTTGTTGAGATTTAAAGCAGAAAGGATTAACAGTTAGGTGAAGAGACAGCACAGCTGAGAGAATTTCTGTTGGCCTACAGCACAAGACGGCCCACAACAGGATTGACAGAAAGATTTTGAACTCCTAGAGAGATTGCTTCCTCAATGAAAGAGTGGAGTTCTATCTACCAGACAGAATAAACTGATAAAGCACAGAGAGACCAGGATAAGAGATCTGTGAAAATGGTAAGAACTGGATGAACTAAATAACCTCAAGGCATGCTTAATGCTGTTTTACATGGTGGGAGACAGTTTAATTCCCTATTGATAGCTTCAAGGATACATAAGGAAAACTTTGCAATAGAAATATAAGTTCTTTCTCATTTTTAAGAGCCTTCTTCTCTAGATTTTAGCACTATTTTATACAAATAAATCTTTTGTTTCATCCTAGTTTATGCCTAGTACCATTTTGTTGTAAGGGAAGTGAAAAAAAGGGAATCTTAAAGGGAATAAGCAGCCTAGCTAATTTGCCCTCTAAATCACACTGTGTTTAAACAGTACATAAGATGCATCAGGATGCTTCCACTATGACCTGAACAGCTTTATATTTATGAATGGAGGGTGGCTGCATAAAGTATTGCAATAAATAATCCTCTTAGGAACTGCCTTGTATTGATGAAGTTTGCTAATAAGGAGAGATCTATGAAAAAAACAAGTGTGTGTGCGCGCACACACACACACACACACGAACAGTGGGAAACAAAATAAAAAACAAAAATAAAAATTGATTCCAGTAACTCCCGTATTCCTGTTTAAATAGTTCCTGCAAGGTTTTCTAGCTCGCTAGCCAAATCTGAGTTAGAGGAAAATGCTGCCATCAAAGTCTGCTGCTGCCAGTTCAGTGTTCAGCAATATCACAAATTTCCTGTTCAAATTGTTTGCAAATCTAAGGAGCCATTTAAGAAACACTAATGGTAACACTGGAGGTCTGTCTTTTTTTCCTTGCCATCTATAGTGATCAAGACAATCAGTTGTTGCACTGCGTAAGTCTTAACAAGACCACACAAAATATTACTTACAGAACAGGGCTCTTGCAAACAGCCTCTATCATCAGACAAGGCAGCAAGGGAGGAAATTCTCATATAATCTTGGATTTCATGATCCTGCAATATATTCTGGTATATAAGCTACTGGGAAGCCCCAGGATGCCTGCAGCTTTTAACTCCATTGTAGCACCTGCTCTATAAGAGAGGGAAACTGGGTCTCACTAAGCCAGTGTAGATGGAAGGAAAGGCAGGGGAGCAAGCCCCCAGATCGCACCCTGCAGAGAATATTTTATTGGATTAGAGTGGGTGGGTTGGCAACCGTTGCCCCAACCCTTGAGACCATAACATAGGGAAGTAATAAGTGGGCCCTTAACCAAACTAACCGTTTTAACAAACAAAAAATATTTGTGTCTGGTTAAAATGAAGGACAAAATATTGGAACAGTGCTTATTTTAACAGAAACAGTTCATCTAGCCCTAGTTACATGGCATCTGTAACTGAAGGAAGACAGACTTTATTTTTTACCCTACAAAGACTAGTGGAAGTGCAGCAGGTGGTAGTACTGATGTTGCCTAATTCCAGCCCAGAAATTTTTCAGCCAGGTATGGAGAAGACTGAAGAACACCTCAGCTCCAAAAAGGTGTAAAGCAAGCCTCTCTGACCTGCACTTTTTCTCCAGTACTACAGCATTTTAATTAACTTGTTATTCATTTGGAAAGTACTCCTAGCATGCTCTTATTTATGCAAAACTAGTCTTTAAATTCATGGCTTGTACTAAAATGCTTTTCTATTGCATTCATAAAGTATTCATTTCCATCCTCTTTAGTTATGCAGTATGCCAGACCTGAGATTTACTTAGTGGAAAATAAATAGGGTGATTCTTTAGAAACTTTGCAACTCCCATGGGCTGGCATTCCATATTGCCATTTTCTTTGAGCAGCACTGTTACTACTAAAAATAATGAAGATATTCTTCAACTCCTCTATTGTTGTTTATGTACAACTTTATACTAGGCTCAAGCAAAGCTCCCTTTCAAATTACTGGAAGTTTTATCTAAGTGAGAACCAAATGGACTAGTAACAGCTGCCACAATACAAATGAAGCCAGGTACTCAGATAATGGCAGGCTCCCCTCATTATGCTGTATTTCATGAATAATATTAGGTACCTTTATACTATTAAAATTTATCAGTGTTAAAGTATAGGGTGTTTTTGTTTAAATCACGGCAGATTGACTATGTCGTTTTGTAAACATGTTGTATCATCCAGTTCAATATATGGAAAGACATATTACGAATGGTTAATAGACTATATGCCAATTATATTCTTCTTTTACAGGTAACTGTCAGGCTGACACTGACCCCATCTAAGAGACTAACAACAGCCCAGTGACTTCATGTAAGTCACTTCAAAATAGATTTAGTTTTGGTTCTCCCCTCACCTCAGAGAGCTTACAAGCCACTAGATCTTTTACACTAGCTTTTCACCCCTCTCAAAGGGACCAGTCCAGTTTTTCCTCAAGTGAACGGGAGCTTAGAAGGCTCAGCAACTCACAGAAGGAAATGCCCAAGTCATGAGAGTAACTTTTAAACTAGCAATGTTGGGCTATTGTCAGTCCATCCGGCCTTCAGATTTTCTTACCTAAACTTGTGTGTAAATATTGAGTGCTATAATGTAGCAGGCAGTTTCAGACTTTTTCAGGTTCAAAATCATGGTTGATATATTCAAAGAACAAGAGACATGGGACAGGGGGTGAGGAAATATCTTTTATTGGATTGACTTCTGTTGGTGAAAGAGAGAAACTTCTTCAGGTCTGGGAATGATATTCAAGCTGTGTCTACACTGGCAACTGAACGGCAAAACTTTTGTCTTTCAGAGGTGATAAACCCCACCCCCCGAAAGACCAAAGTTTTGCCGTGACAAGTGCCAGTGTGAACAGAGCAGTGTCGGCAGGAGCCGTGTGACTAAAAGCTGTGTAGTGTAGACATAGCCAGAGTGTCATAGCTTTACAAGACTAACAGACGTTTTGGAGCATGAGCTTTCATGAGTGAATACCCACTTCGTCGGGTCGTGCATCCGACAAAGTGGGTATTCACTCACGAAAGCTCATGCTCCAAAACGTCTGTTAGTCTAAAAGGTGCCACAGGATTCTTTGCTGCTTTTACAGATCCAGACTAAAACGGCTACCCCTCTGATACTTGACAGCTTTACAAGGTGGAACGTATTGTTTAGCATAAGCAGTTAACACATATTCAAAGGGACCAGTCAAAGTAAAGTGGCCCATTAACGCCTCTGCAGTCATAAGAGGAAAAAGATGGGTTAGAGATTGTTGTAATAAGCCATAAATCCAATGTCTTTATTAACACCATGATTATTAGTGTCTAGCAAAGTTATGAATTTAAGCTTCCAGATTCATCTTTTTAAGATTTCCTTTGAGGATGAGGACTGAGAGATCAAATATGGAGTGACTGTTTTGTGAAAAAAGTGTTCTATGGTGTTTTTTAGTGTGTGTTTATTTGAGTGGATAGTCTCGTTTCATACACATAGTTATTGGGGCATTTAGTGCAGTGGATAAGGTACACCACCTGTTGCAATAGGCATGTGTAGGACCCATGGACCTTGAAAGGAGTGTAATGGGGGTATTGATCAGCAAAGCAGTGAAGATATGTCTGCAGGTTTTGCATCTGTTGTTATGGCAGGGTGTGGTGCTACTTTGAGGTGGTGAGTCCTGGATCTGTAGGGAGTTTGCTTCTGATGATGAGCTTGGTGAGGCTGGAGGGTTTTTTCGAGACACAGATTTACTGGGCACTTGGAATTAGGAATCCAACATTATGCCCTGACTTTTAAAAAAAATCTTGGTGAATTCTTGGAACCATTGAAGTCAGTGGCAAAGTTTTCATTGACTTCAACAGAACTAGGATTTCACCCCTGGTCTTTATGCAGAAGTTCACTGATTAATGATAAATGAGTGCATATTTGGGAACATTGCTTCCTCTAGAGCCTACACAGATTTTTGACACAACAACATTTTTACATACAACATGGAACAAGGGCCCCTGTGAGCACCTACAACTCTGCTATTGGTCTCGGAAGTGTCAGGTACATAGCGGCCATTTGAAGTCCATTTATTTACAAACTGGCAATAAGCTACCAATTAACATTTTGGCAGCTGACCTTCTTATTGGTCAGTGATGCAGTGACCATAGCAACATAGCCCAAACAAGGTTGTTGCCAGCCCCACTGGACATATATTTCCAGTGTGGGTTTTAGGTTTATTTAAAAAAAATCACTAATTACAAAAAGTGGAGACAAAAAAAAATCAGTTTTTTCACACATTTCTGAAGTCAAGTGTTGAATTATGACAGAGTGCTCTAGGGGTAAGGTCAGATGACTGATCATCAGGGCTCCTGGATTTTGTTTCCACCTCTGTCACTTCCTTGCTGTTTTATCTTGGGCAACTTATTTAGCAGCCTCAGGTCTGCTTTACACTATAGCCTTAGGTTGCTGCAAGGCAGCTTTCATTGATCTAGCTATAGTAGCGTCTACACTAGAATTTCTCTCCCGCTAATGTAACTGCTCTCCTATACCAACTTAACTTCACATCTATTTGCGGCGTAGAGTCAAGGTCGATATAGTTTGGTCCATGCAGTGTCAGTGTGGACATTGCATTGCTTATGTCAACTGTTGCTAGCTTTAAGGATCCATCCCACAATGCCCCACACTGACAGGACAATCGATGCCCCTGGTAAGGATGCACACCGCCAACGCAAGGAGCAAAGCGCAGACACACACAAGCAATGCAATTACTGTAGTGGCTCTACGCAGATGTAAGTTAGGTCAACTTAATTCTGTAGTGTAGACATGGCCTCAGTGTCCACATCTACAAAACTGAGAGAATACTTAGCTGTCTCACAGATGTGTTGTGAAGGTCAACTATTTGTGAAGTGCTATGAGCCTCAAATTGAACAGTGCTGCAAAAGCACAAAGGATTTTAATTAACTCGGTTTCAGCTCCATTAGTTTTCTGGTGAAGTGGGGGCAGAGTTTGGTGCTACACTGAGCACAATGTAGCAGAGCCAAATGCTCCCCTGCTCACATGAGTCATCCCACTCATTTGATTTCACAGTAGAACTTGGCTAGTAATTCACTCTTAACATAAGAATTATACGGGACAAAAGACAAAGTGTCAACATCCCCTAGGTTCTTACCATAACGTCTTGTGGCAACTTCCATTTGGTCATCTTTAGTCAGTAGTCACAAAAAAACCCATTAAATTTAAATAGGAGTACAAGAATAAAACAATTGTGCAACTGCTAGAATTGATCCGACAGCTCTGACACACAGGAGTAGCCCTGACTTACTTTAAATCAATAGGCCACTCACATGAGACTCCAAGGTCAGACCCCCCACATTCTAGTTACGTGTTCCTTGACAGTGTTTTACATATTCAAAGGTAGGGGAAGGATTCACACCAGTTCAGAGGGCTCAAATAATGTTTATAGGTCAGTTACATTTGGACAAATTTCATCCCTGAGTTGGTGGAAAAACTGAGCAAGAAATACCATTAAAGAGAAATCAGAATTTATTAAATTGCAATGTAGACATTGGATTAGTCAAAAAAGAAACCACAAAGAGATCCTATGCATAATAAAATCTCTAAAAAACTTAAAATAAAAAAGCCAAGTGCATCACTTAACTGCCTTTGATTACCATCTCTACTTTTCTCTAGTGTCACATTTCTATGTGAAGCTTAAAAAGAGAAAGTTACTTTAGAAAATAAGCTAAAATATTACTGCTATTTCAGATCAATTCTTTTATTCTTTTTCCAGGAGCTTTATTTAGAAACCACTATCAGATCACTGCAGAAAAATTCAAGTAAACTGAGACAAGAAGAGAAATGAGATTTATTAGCTTTCACACTGGCTGAAAACAGCAAGAGCCAGAACAATATGATGCATTTTAAGTTCATTCTAAAATGCAGAAAAAAGCTTACGACACGGAATTAATATTTTTGCTTCATTACATTTGCCTATTTTCCTGGCCATACACAACATCACACCCACTCACACACACAGAATTTTCATTAAAAATTAAACATACATTTTTGCTGAGAAATTAAAGGCAATATGTTGAGGATAAATGTACCATGTATCTGTTATAAACTGACAGCTTGAGGGGGAAAAAAAACCATGCCCTCTGAAAATAACGTTCTCTTGGGTGCCCTAAATTTTCTCATGTCTAACAAATAATTATTTATGCATATGTGGCAAAAGTGTAGAAGATAAGGCCAGAGGAGATTTCCTTAAAGAAAATCTAGACTCATTTTGCACAGAATGATTGGCTGAGTGTTTGAAAGGTGAGATGCACTTCTTAAAACAGTGTGAAATGTATTTAAAAATTAAAGAGATGCTTATGTTTCCTGGAGAACTCCAGACTCTACTTAGAAATGTTGTTCATAGATTCATAGTAAAGTAGGGCTGGAAGGATCCTTGAGAGTACATCTAGTCCAACCTCATGCACTGAGGCAGGACCAAGTATACCTAGACCATTCCTGACATGCGTTTATCTAACCTGCTCTTAAAAACTTCCCAAAGACTGGGATTCCACAATCAAGCTTGCAAACCTATTCCAGTACTTAACTATCCTATAGTTAAAAAGCTGTTCCTAATGTCTTACCTAAAATTTCCCTTGTTACAGATTAAGGGATGATTATGTCTTCTCCCATCCTCTATGGATGTGGAGAACAAGTTGAACACCATCCTCTTGATAACAGCCTTTTATATATTTGAAGACTTATGTCCTTCCCCTCCCCTCTGGCACCCAAATTCCCGCCCCCATACCTCTCCTGGCACCCAAATCTTTTCTTCTCTAAATTAAACCTACCCAATTCTTTCAGCCTTTCCTCATAAGTCATGTTTTCTAAACCTTCCATCATTCTTGTGGCTCTCCTTTGGACTCTCCCCAATTTGTCCACATCTTTCTTAAGGTGTGGAGCTCAGAACTGGACACAGAATTCCAGCTGGGGCCTCACCAGTGCTGAATAGAGCAAAACAGTTACCTAACCACATCTTCCATACAACACTCCTATTAAGAGATCCCAAAATGACATTAGCCTTTTTCACAAGGGCACGACACTGTTGACTCACTCAATTTGTGACCTACTATAACCACCAGATCTTTTTTCTGCAGTACTACTGCCTAACCAGTTATTCCCCATTTAATATTCGCATTGTCCTTAATCCCAACCATAACAATTGTAACTGGATTTCGCACTTTAAGACCATGTAGGGAGCTATGGAACTGTTCGGCTGACTCTATTTGGTATCCAGAGCAAGCTGAACTCATCAGCTCTAACTCAGGGATACAGCATAACATGGTTTCCCTTCTCTTTATAAACAAAAGGCCTCATTCAGCAGCCAGTCCATTAGTAAATCTCCCACTGATTTCAATGACAGTCTCCTGCACAGAGCAGCTAAAGAAGCAGCTCCAAAAGCAACTACATGAAACAACATAATTAATAGTTAATCAAGTTTTGCTATGTAATCACCTTTTGAAGTTTATAATCCTGTTTTTTACAGTCGGTCAGTCTCCCAGCAACCGACTTTGATGTCTCAGAAGATTAATGAACCCATCCAAATGAAAAATTTCCACAGGGTTCTGGACAGTACAAGATTCAGGAAGCTGCACGTGCTTATCTCAAGAAACCCAAAAGCAAAACAGATCTGTATTTAGGCTACATATCAGGGAAGAAAGCCTATGTTAAACTACTTTAGAGTCCAGAAAAACAGCAGGACCCCACAGTTAAATGGCTCAAATCAAGAAGGAGAGGCAAATGCAAAAATTTAAATCCAGGAGGAGATTGCTGCAGGGCTTATAGACTGCCTGATCAGAGCAATCCCCCAGCAACAAGTCTCCTAGAAGAGCTGCCTTCATCAGACTCCAAACTCACTTGGAAATGTATGAGCTTCTGTGTCCTGTAAGAGGCAGGGAGAGAAAGGTGACTGAAAATGGGCTGTAATCCTTGACACACCATAGCTTACCAGGCAAGCTCTTTCCTTTCATTGGGAACCAGGACCGGCACTAGTGTTTTTAGCGCCCTAGGCGCACGGCAATTTCGCCGCCCCGGGCCCTGGTCCCATGGCTCCGGTGGAGCTGCCGCAGTCATGGCTGTGGAGGGTCTGCTGGTCCGCGGCTCCGGTGGAGCTGCTGCAGTGGTGCCTGCGGGAGGTCCACCGGAGCCACGGGAGCAGCCGACCGCCCGCAGGCACGACTGCGGCAGCTCCACTAGAGCGGCCTGCCACCCCCTCCGGCAAAATGCCGCTCACCAATAATCCTGGCGCCCTAGGCGATTGCCTAGGCCTCCTAAATGGAAGCGCCGGCCCTGTTGGGAACTGGGCAGTAATGATGGCAAATAGCATGCTTGCAAAATCCTAAACAAAAATGGTAGTGGAATAGCTGTCACCTTTGACTTTATTTTTCAAGGGGGAGAGAACAAAGTTTAATTTAACTCTTGAGAGGGTAGTTTTAACACTCTGCGTTCAGAGTGCATTTTAGTCAGTTTTTATGATGTACAGAGGCCTGAATGATTCAGTGAAGGAAGGCCTGTTATAAATAACATTATTACATTTCTCTCTCTCTCTCTCACTCACACACACACACACACACACACACACACACACACACACACACACACACACAGGAGGTATAGAAAAGTGACTGCAGATAAAACAACAAGGAGTCCTTGTGGCATCTTAGAGACTAACACATGTATTTGGGCATAAGCTTTAGTGGGCTAAAACCCACTTCATCAGCTGCATGGAGTGAAAAATACAGTAAACAGTAGAAATATTACAGCACATGATAAGATGGAAGTTTCCTTACCAAGTGAGAGGTCAGTGCTAACGAGGCCAATTCGATTAAGGTGGAAGATGCCTATTCTCAACAGTTGACAAGAAGGGGTGAATATCAAGAGAGGGAAAATTACTTTTGTAGTGCTAAATGAGGCCAATGCAATCAAGGTGAACATCGCCTATTTCCAACACTTGACAAGAAGGTGTGAGTATCAGCAGAGGGGAAATTACTTTTTGTAGTGACCCAGCCACTCCCAGTCTTTATTCAGGCCTAATCTGATGGTGTCCAGTTTGCAAATTAATTCCGGTTCTGCAGTTTCTCGCTGAAGTCTGTTTTTAAAGTTTTGTTGTGGAAGAATTGCCACATTTAAGTTTGTTACTGAGTGTCTAGGGAGCTTGAAGTGTCTCCTACTGGTTTCTGAATGTTACAATTCTTGATGTCTGATTTGTCTCCATTTATTCTTTTGCATAGAGACTGTCCAGTTTGATCAATGTACATGGCAGAGGGGCATTGCTGGCACATGATGGCATATATCACATTGGTAGATGTGCAGGTGAACAAGCCCGTGATAGTGTGGCTGATGTGGTTAGGTCCTATGATGGTGTCCCTGAATAGATATGTGGACAGAGTTGGCAACAATGTTTGTTGCAGGGATTGATTCCTGGGTTAGTGTTTTTGTTGTGTGATGTATAGTTGCTGGTGAGTATTTGCTTCAGGTTGTGGAGCTGTCTGTAAGCGAGGACTGGCCTGTCTCCCAAGGTCTGAGAGAGTGAGGGATCATCCTTCAGGACAGGTTGTAGATCCTTGATGATGTGCTGGAGAGTTTTTAGTTGGGAGATGTAGGTGACGGCTAGTGGCGTTCTGTTACTTTCTTTGTTGGGCCTGTCCCGTAATGGGTGAGTTTTGGGTACCCTTCTGGCTCCATCAATCTGTTTCTTCACTTCACCAGGTGAGTACTGTAGTTTTAAGAGTGCTTGATAGAGATCTTGTAGGTATTTGTCTCTGTCTGAGCGATTGGAGCAAATGCGGTTGTATCTAAGAGCTTGGCTGTAGACAATGGATCATGTGGTGTGGTCTGGATGGAAGCTGGAGGCATGCAGGTAATTATAGCAGTCAGTAGGTTTCCAATATACAGTGGTGTTTATGTGACCGCTTCTTTGTGCTGTAGTGTCCAGGAAGTGGATCTCTTGTGTGGACTGGTCCAGGCTGAGGTTCATGGTGGAGTGGAAATTGTTGAAATCCTGGTGGAATTCCTCAAGGGCCTCTTTCCCATGAGTCCAGATGATGAAGATGTCATCAATGTAGTGCAAGTAGAGTAAGGTAATTCTTCAACAAAAAAAACTTCAAAACCAGACTTCAATGAGAAACTGCAGAATTGGAATTAATTTGCAAACTGGACACCATCAAATTAGGCCTGAATAAAGACTGGGAGTGGCTGGGTCACTACAAAAAGTAATTTTCCCTCTGCTGATACTCACACCTTCTTGTCAACTGTTGGAAATGAGTGACATCCACCTTGATTGAATTGGCCTCGTTAGCGCTGACCCACCGCTTGGTAAGGCAACTCCCATCTTTTCATGTGCTGTAATATTTATACTGCTTACTGTATTTTCCACTCCATGCATCTGATGAAGTAGGTTTTAGCCCACAAAAGCTTACGCCCAAATAAATTTGTTAGTCTCTAAAGTGCCACAAGGACTTCTCATTGTTTTTGCTGATACAGACTAACACGGCTACCACTCTGAAACCTGACTGCAGATAGACACTTTGCCCCCTTTCCTGTGATTATGTGGGAAGTGCACAGAACATGGGAAGAAAGTTAGTCATGGACCTACGCAACACATCAGACCACAGCACCATGGTCAAAGGTATAAAGCACCCACAGAGAAATATGGTAATGCCCTGGGATTGGGTGCCCGGTATCCTCAGCTTCCACTGAGAGTGAAGACCCACCAGTGCATATACCAGGAGGTACATGTACTCATGGAAGTGGCCTGTTAGACAGGATCTCTTTCCACTGCTAAGACTGTAGATCTCATTACTATGCACTGCACATAGAATCACAAGACTGAAGATCAGCAAATGGAAGTTTAATAGAATTACATGAAATTGGAGGAGCAGCAGATTAACCGACCTTTTCACATGCACAGGTGTTTGAGAAAACAATCTCAGAAACATGCTATGGGTCAGACCTTCTCCCAGTTACATCCATGCAAGTCATTTGACTTCAGTGGAGCCAGATAGGTATAACCGGACACAGAATTTAATACAGTCAGAGGAACCAAAAGGCAGTCTAGGGTCACTGCTTTTCAACACATGTTCAGAGGATTTTAACAGGCAAAGAAACAATAAAGTAATAGCTGTTCAGCTAATAAAAATTGAAAGCAAGTGAGATGGATTTGGTCTGGGGTTCACAGCCTAGAAGACAGAATGTTTAACACGTACCAAGCTTGCCCTCTTCACTTGTGAATCCCAAACTCCATTAAATATTCTTGCCTTGTTTCTGAAGATTGCAAGTACAAACAGTATCTAAATCCTGGACACACATGCCTCTTATTACTCACAAAAATACATAGAACAGCCTACACCAAGGCTAGCCTCTAAACCATGCACAAAAACATATGCAGTAAATCAACATCAGGCAAGCAAAAAATACAAATAAAACTAGCGAGGAAAGTTACTGATAGCAGACCTCATCAATACAACTTTAAGAACTTAAGTAGACCAATTTAGAATTATGTAGATATCAAGTTTATCTTTTTAAGTTATAAAACAAGTTTCATAAAGATTTGTTATAAAAGAAAGATCTGTTAATAAATAAAAATAATGGAAAGATTCAAACAAGCATCTGAAAGCACGGGTGCATAGCAGTACTATTAAAATCTCTGTAGCATTTCCCCCCATCCACCCCCAAAGCCTCCAAGTTCCACACACTAACCAGCTCTTTGTTTGCTCCCCTTCCATGAGGTGGTGCTGCTCAACACCTTTCTGCATCCTGTCTACTGTCACTAAAACAAATGGTAGCACATGGCATAGGGGGCAAGCAGGGGGAAGGAGAGAGAGAGAGAGAGAGAAAGGGACATAACTGATGGACCTCGTGGAGGGTTAAGACTGGCTGTAACAGATGAGCAACTGGCATAAAAAAGTGCAAAATTAAGAATGAAAAAAAAACCCACTAGATAAGCCACATGAAGAAGAGAATCAGTGAGGAGCATAAGAAAGAGAGGAGGGAGCAAAAGAAGAGGCAAGATGCAGCTAACATGCCAGGGCGTGACACAAGGACATACCAATAGTGGTGAAGAGGGTGATAGAGCTTCCCTCAGAGATGGTCAGCGTCTAAATAAAACTAAGATGCACATCACAGGGTTCAAACTCTGGGGAGCTAGAAAGTCTGTGAGTGGAGAGAAGCATCGTATGCAATAGAAGTGCCTCAGTGGAGTGGAGATGAGTGTGCTTCTTGAGCATGAAGGGAAGCAAGAAGGAGGGGACATGGAGCTGGATGGGGAGGAAGACATCAGTAATAGCAGGAAGAAAGTACTTGGGGGCCTGAGCTACTGTCTATTTAGGTGGTGAGTGCTCTTGTCAAGAGTATGGCTACACTTGAAACTTCAAAGCGCTGCTGCGGCAGCGCTTTGAAGTGCGAGTGTGGTCGCAGCGCCAGCGCTGGGAGAGAGCTCTCCCAGTGCTGCAAGTACTCCACATCCTCTACGGGTGTAGCTTGCAGCGCTGCGGCACTGTTTACACTGAGGCTTTACAGCGCTGTATCTTGCAGCGCTCAGGGGGATGTTTTTTTCACACCCCTGAGCACGAAAGTTGCAGCGCTGTAAAGCGCCAGTGTAGCCATGGCCTCAGGCACTTCATTTTTCTGGTGCTAGTGTTCAGAGTAAGCAAACCATTACTATAAGCAACTACATTAATTCAGTTTAAGAAGTGACAAAGCAACAGAAGAGGAATTTTAGAGGCCTTCTGGATAACATCTTTATTTAGCAGCATATTAGCTCCACTTTGCTAGCACACAAGGACCATAATGGAGACTGAATAAACGTGTCTTTAAAACAAGCCCAGTGCTCGTCCATGTAATTTCTGTGTGCAAACAAGTCAACAGGAGCTATTTATTCATTATGTTTTTAGACTAGAATAAATCCTTCAGAGAATGTATTTTGTTTTCAAGGCTATCCTGCTCGAATGGCAGACAATTAATGTCTAACAAGATATACTCTGACTATAATGTTTCATTACTCTCTTTCAAAAATGCTTTATTTCTCTTCATTCCATTATATGTTCTAGCTAAACATTTTGAATTTCCTTTTCTATCACATATGGTTTGTGAATTAATTATGACTAATGTCAGGCTGTAAGAGCAGCATGCCATCCGCCAAAGACATTTTCTAATTTAAAGGATTTTTATGTTGCCCTTGGAGAAATATATCTAAATGTATATGCAAAGTAATTACTATACAGGGAAGCAAAGTACTCCAGTGGATATTGTAGCGGACTAGGAGTCAGGAACTCCGACTTGCTACATTTGCTGAAAAAAGTCATTTAGCTTCTCTGTGCCACAATTTCCTCATCTGTAAAATGGGGATAGATAGTTGTGGTTATTCACCCTTGTAAGCAGCTGTGAGTGCTACAAATGAAAAGTGCTAGTTATTATAAGTGCAAAGTCTGAGCTAATGTAGCCAGCCATTCTTTATTTGTGACATCATGTCACAAGGTTAAGGAAAATGAGAGTTTCCCTCCATATTATCTTAAAATCAAAATAATATGGAATTACATTAGCAAATAAAGAAAAAGGCAAACGCATATGCTTTGGCAGTCAAACAAAGACTGAGTCCTCAAGCCATCAGCATTTCTTTAAGGTATTGTAAACATGTGCAGGCATTATTATCTGTTAAGACTTAGCTTTCTAATCCAACTAAAATCAGACTTTCAATCACTGGAGGTCAAATACCCTTTCTCCCCCAATACTGTACCAGGGCAAGCAGCCCAAACAGGGAGCATCGATTTACCCTGCACTTCATTATTCTTTGGAAATGGAAGGGATCTGCTTGAGTCATGAATCTTTTAGCCCTTCCTGACAAACACAATCCAACTAAAATTGCTAGATGATAAATTGATGGAAAGCCTGAAGCAGCACATTCTAATTTAGTTTCTATTACTTTCCCTTTCTAGAATAAAGAAGCACAATTCATTTTAATTGGTGAAGATAATGGGATATGATGGCCATCAATTATTAAGGCTGACTTCTTGAAAGAATCCCTTTATCTGAAAAAGGAACAGATCTATAACGGTTACGAAATCTCAACTTGTGATCAGTTCTGGATGAATAAGAATTACTGGTGAAATATCATTCATACTCTCCACCAATAGAAACATCTATTCAGCTGAACAATGAGGGGGAAATATTGCGTTTAGCTGAACAGCTGACATGCCAGATTTTAAATATTTAGTAGGCGCTTCATTTTAGCAAGAGACTTAAAAATCTACTTAAAATGGGTTTTTCCTCTTTAAATGGCCTTATTTGTTGCTGATTTTTGTTTGTTTTGCTTTAAATAGAGGCCACTGTCTGCTATTGGCCTTTTTATAGAGTTTTGGATAAAGCTGGTCGGTAATTTTCCAACAATGTTTTTTAATTGGAAAATGCCAATTCGTTGAAACCAAAATGGTCTGCGGGAAGGTGTTAGTTTTGACAAATTTTTCAAACAAAAACAAATTGAAAAAAGATTTGAAATTGTTGCAAAGCTTTGTTTTGGCATTTTCCAAATTAAAAAAAAAAAGTCTTGTTTTCTGATTCAAAATGACTGTTTCAAAATGTCAGCTAATTATAGAGGAAAAAAATTAAACGGTCAAAACTGAAATGCTTCAATTCATACAACCCAGAAACATTTTCAAGTCTGACACTTCAGTCCATTCTGGGACAGGAAGACTTTTTGAGGTCTCAAAAATTTTGGTGGGACAACAAAACAGTTTCCTGCCCACCTCTAGTTCTGGGTGTTTTCCATTGAATTTCCATTTTTGTACTGGTTTTATTTCAGTTCTTACAGAAATGCAAACATTAGGTGGGCAGATTTACCGACTGCATTTTAGTAGTGCTACAATATAATAGAATGTATTTATTCACTTAATCATCATTTTATTCATTAAACCACAGTATAGGAGGGAGTACGCCAACTACATAAATGGACAGAAGTAGGCTAGACTAAAGATCTAAATGAATTAAAATTAAACAAAGTGACAAAGACCTTGGTAAATCAGTCGTCTTTATCAATACATTTAATTAACTTTATGTAGGTATTTGAGCATCATGGGTCATTGGAAAGGTTATCACTACCAAAATAAAATTTCAGTTAAATAGCATGGTCTCAAAGTGACTCTCTCCTTCCATTGTAAAAGGCCTGGATTCATGTTAGCTCACAGCCAATAGGACTTGAAGAGAAGAAGTTTAAGCAAGTTCTCGGTAGTACAACATGTCCCATTTGTGAGGAGGGATGAACTTGGTGGGAAATTGTTGTGGAATGCTAAAGCCATTTCCTGTGAGTAGATTCATGACAACAAAATTGCTGCAGTAAAATGGGAGACAGGCAAGAGCCCAGGTTGCTAATGGAGATCATCCAATCTCAAAAGTTACAAGTAATTCCATCAACACCCTGAAAACTGCCAGCACACCTGGAATTCTGCTCTGTCCTCCCATCACCCTTTTCCTTATCTTGAAAAGAATATGCTTAGGAATATATTACCAAAATACATGCCCTGTAAGGCTGTGTCTGTGTGTAAGTGTGGTCAAAAAGAAATAATATGATTTTGGTGAAAGCCAAATAGAACATTTGGAGATAAAGATCGAAGTTCATTGATGCCAGCAAGTTCTCCTGATTTATCATATTATAAAACAAATGAAGCTCAGTACTGAAGCACTTTTTGACCCAAATTTTGCAACTTTCATTTCCTGAATGCCTTCTAGCTTACCAGGGAAGGGAAAGCCATCACCTACAGCCTACCAGTTGAGACCGAAGTTCATAGTCTAAATACATCATGAGGAGGAAGGGAAGAGCAGGATTGTTTTAGAGAGTGCTAGACAACTGCCTGAAGGGACAAAGGAAAACTAACCAAAATGTGCTGAAAAAGCTACAATTGCGCTTGTAAGCTGAGAGCCCTGAGAAAGCCTAAGCCAGAGTCCACTATTTATCCTCAACATTAGTTATGGGGAAAGGCAAGTAAAATTAAATCAGTAACTCAACATTTTTCTGGTACGATGGTGTAATATAGTCCACACTGAGTAGAGAAAAAAGGGACAAATGAAGTTGTGGAAGAAAAGCTCTTTCCCTTTATGTTACGTAAGAATGGCCATACTGTGTCAGACCCGTGGTCCATCTAGCCCAGTGTCCTGTCTTGACAGTGACCAATGTCAGCAGCTTCAGAGGGAATGAACAGAACTAGGTGATTGTTCAAGTGATCCATCCCCTTTCATCCAGTCCCAGCTTCTGCAGTCAGAGGTTTAGGAACACCCAATGCATGGAATTGCATCCCTGACTATCTTGCCTAATAACCATTGATGGACCTATCCTCCATGAACTTAAAATCATAAAATATTAGGGTTAGAAGAGACCTCAGGAGGTCATCTAGTGCAATCCCCTGCTCAAAGCAGGACCAACACCAACTAAATCATCCTAGCCAAGGCATTGTCAAGCCAGGCCTTAAAAACCACTAAGGATGGAGATTCCACCATGTCCCTAGGTAACCTTTAACAGTGCTTCACCACCCTCCTAGTGAAATAATGTTTCCTAATATCCAACCTAGACTTCCCCCACTGACCAAAACTGGACACAATACTCCAGGTGTGTCCTCACCAGTGTCCAGTAGAGGGGAATAATCACTTCCCTCGATCTGCTGGCAATGCTCCTACTAATACAGCCCAATATGCAATTGGCCTTCTTGTCAACAAGGGCACACTGCTGACTTATATCCAGCTTCTCATCCACTGTAATCTCCAAGTCCTTTTCTGCAGAACTGCTGCTTAGCCAGTCAGTCCCCAGCCTGTAGCGGTGCATGGGATTCTTCCTTCCTAAGTGTAGGACTCTGCACTTGTCCTTGTTGAACCTCATCACATTTCTTTCGGCCCAATCATCCAATTTGTCTATGTCACTCTGGACTCTATCCCTACCCTCCAGTGTGTTTACCACTCCCCTCAGATTAGTGTCATCTGCGAACTTGCTGAGTATGCAATTAATCCCATCATCCAGATCATTAATAAAGATGTTGAACAAAACCAGCCCCAGGAATGACCCCTGGGGCACTCCACTTGATACGGATGCCAACTAGACATCAAGCCGTTGATCACCACCACTGAGCCACACAATCTAGCCAGCTTTCTATCCACTTATCTAATTATTTTTTGAATCCAATGATACTTTTGACATGGCAACAAGATCCACAGATTGACTATGGGAAGTGTGTGAAGAAGTGTTTCCTTATGTTTGTTTTAAACCTGCTGCCTAGTAATTTCATTGAGTGACCCCTGATTTGCGTATTATGTGAAGAATTAAGTAACACTTCCTTCCATATTCACTTTTTTCACACCATTTGTGATTTTGTAGACCTCTATCACATCCCCCCCCCAATCTTTTTTCTAAAATGAATAGACTCAGTCTATTTAATCTCTCTTCATATGGAAGCTGTTCCATACCCCTAATCATTTTTTTGCCCTCCTACTTTTTCCAATTCTAATAACTTTTTTGAGATGGTGCAACCAGAACAGCACTCAGTATTCCATATGCGGGCATATCATAGATCTATATAGTGGCATTATGATATTTTCTGTCTTATTATCTATCCCTTTCCTAATGGTTCTTAACATTGTTAGCTTTTTTGACTGCTGCTGAATGTTGAGCAGATGTTTTCACAGAACAATTTACAATGACTCCGAGATCTCTTTCTTGAGTGGTAACAGCTAATTTAGACCACACCATTTTGTATGTATACTTGGGATTATTTTTACAGTGTGCAATATTTTGCATTTGTCAACATCAAATTTCATCTATCATTTTGTTGCCCAGTCACCCAGCTTTGTGAGATCCCTTTTTAACTCTTTGCTGCTTTGGGCTTATCTATCTTGAGTAATACACCTCTAGCTTGATATAACGCTGTCCTCGGGAGCCAAAAAATCTTACTGTGTTATAGGTGAAACCGCGTTATATCAAACTTGGATTGATCCACCGGAGCGTGCAACCCCGTGCCACCCCTCCCCCCGGAACACTGCTTTACCGCGTTATATCCAAATTTGTGTTATATCTGGGGGCATTATAATGGGGTAGAGGTGTATTGTTTTGTCCACAAATGTTGCCACCTCAGTGTTTACCCGCTTTTCCAGATCATTTATTAATATATTAAACTGACTGGTCCCAGTAAAGATCCCTGCGGGACATGCTATTTACCTCTCTCCATTCTGAAAACTGACTATTTATTCGTACCCTTTGCTTCCTGTCTTTTATCAGTTACTAAGCCATGAGAGGACCTTCCCTCTTATCCCATGACTGCTAACTTTGCTTAAAACCTTTTCATGAGACACCTTGTCAAAAGCTTTCTGACAGTCCAGGTACACTATATCCACTGGATCACTCTTGTCCACATGTTTGTTAACTCCCTCAAAGAATTAAAATAGAGTGGTGAGGCATCATTCACCTTTACAAAAGCTGTGCTGACTCTTCCCCAACAAATCATATTCATCTGTGTTTCTGATAATTCTGTTCTTTACTACAGTTTCATCCAATTTCTCTGGGACTGAAGTTAGGCTTACTGGCCTGTAATTACTGGGATCACTTATGGAGTCCTTTTTAAAAATCAGAATCATATTAGCTATCTACCAGTCTTCCAGTACAGAGGCTGATTTAACTGACAGATTACATACCATACAGTTAATAGTTCTGCAATTTCATTATTATAAGTATCATTCTAGATTTTAAGTATGATTTTCAGTGTTTATCTTAGACCTATCAATGACCCTTTGACCAAACAAACAATCTAATGCCTAAATTTGATTTGGGTATTACATCAATAAATTACCTTAAAGAAAAGAGAAACAAAAATTTCAATAGAATGAGGGAAGTGATTTGCAAATCCTATCCATACTATTGTATAAAATTCGTCTCTGGGTTAGTGCTCTTTTGTGGAAGGGGTTATTTCAGAACCCCTTGTTAGAATTGCAGCCTTCCATTCAATTAGAGATGGTGAATTATGCCATATTAGAATGGCATTTAATCAGTAATGACATACATTAATACAAGATGAAAGCTTGTACTAATCATTTGAGACTACTCTCAAATAAAAACTTTTTCTAACATGCTGCTCTGAAGGTGCATATATTCAGTACACAAGTACAGAGACTCAGAATTCCCATTACCACCAATTCATCTAAAAAAACCCCCAATCTAAAATGTTAAATCAAACAAATTATTCCACTTTACAGTACTGAGACTGAAAGCTCAGATGAGTACACTGAACAGAATCAAACCAGTTACTTTTTTTTTGGCTCCCCGGCTAAGATTTCATGTAGATGTCCATACAGTAAGTATCCTTGGAGGAAAAGAATAATTTCTCCCTCTGATAGAACATTGAATGAATGGCCTAGTAAACAAATGCTTTGTATGTATTAAAGTCTAATTCACTATACACATACACTATAGGAGAATCTCTCCCCAAGTCTGTTGTGGGTGGGATTGTCAAAGGTGTTCCACACTGGCCTAACTCTGCCCACTGAGCTTAACAAGAACAGAGTTTGGCTAATGCCAAGAAGTTTCAATAGTCACCCCGATAAGCTTGCCTATCTCTGTAAGGTTGTTTCTTTGCACCATAGGCCAGAGGAATTATTGAATTGCCCATTGTAGTCTCAGGACACATCCGGATCTCTTTCCTCCACAAAAACATTTCTTCCACAGCTATTAAGATGATGGTTCATAAACAATAACATATATTTAAACTGCCCAATTATAGTCTTAGTCATACTCCTTGCGCAATCCTCAACAACTCATCTCCCTCATCAGTGCTTGTGTCCAGAGATGAAAGTACCGGCAAGAGCTGGTACACTGTGCCAGACTGGACCGGCTTCCCTGGCAGTGATTTAAAGGGCCCAGGGCTCCAGCCATTGCGGGGAGCCCCAGGCCCTTTAAATCACTGCCAGAGCTCCGGCAGCTGGGCCCGGGTGGGGATTTAAAGGGCTCAGAGCTCTGGCCACTGCAGGAAGCCCTGGGCCCTTTAAAGTGCTGCTGCCAGAGCTCCGGCAGCAGGACTTGAGCAGCGCTTTAAAGGGCCCGGGGCTCCCCACAGTGGCTGGAGCCTGTGGCCCTTTAAATCACCACTGAAACCTGGCTGCCGGGCTTGGGCGGGAACGTAAAGGTGTGACGAAGTGCGACTGCTCTTAATGTTTCCTCTGAATACTGTGTGGGTGCCTCAGTTTCCCCTATGCATTTCTTAAGTCTCCAGCATGCATAAATGGCTGACACTCTGTCTCCTGGCAACAAATGCCCACGGCCCTTCCCCCCTGCAAGGGGATGGCTAAAGGTGAACAAAGAGATCAGGTGACCTCCTGATCTGAGAAAGATACAAAGGCCAGAAAAGAAGGGCTGGACGGGGTTTCAGTTGGGAGCTGGCCGGGGACACGAAGTAAGGGCAGATAGGGTTGTCTGGCTCACTGGGCCCCAAAATGGACCCAGTGGAGGAGTCCCATTCTTTGTACCTACAAGCTCTGTTTTAGACCGTGTTCCTGTCATCTAATAAACCTCTGTTTTACTGGCTGGCTAAGAATCACATCTGGCTCCAAAGTGGGGATGCAGGACCCTCTGGCTTCCCCAGGACCCCGCCTGGGCGGACTCGCTGTGGGAAGCACATGAGGGGCATATGCTGAATACTCCAAGGTCAGATCCAGGAAGGTGAAGCCGTGTGAGTTTCTTGCCCTGAAGACAGTCTTCTCCAAGAGAGAGGAGGCTCCCAAAAGGCTCCTGGCTTTGTGAGGAGCAGTTCCAGAGCATTGCCCAGGGACTCCGTGACAAAAGGGCCCAGTGCTCCTGCCACTGCGACGAGCTCTGGGCCCTTTAAATCACCTCCGGAGCTCTGGGGCTCCCAGCCGCTTCTGCGGCTGGTAGCTCCAGGATGATTTAAAGGCCCTGGGGCTCCTAGTCACAGCCAGATATTTAAAGGCCCCGCCTCTTCCAGTTGAGGCCACACCTCTTCCGGTTGAGGCTACCCTCCCCTCAGGACTCCAGTGCACCGGTAAGTCCTTTCAGTTACTTTCACCTCTGCTTGTGTCCTTCCAATATTTAGTTACTAAAGACCAGATTTTTAAGAGGATGTAGGCACCTAATGTCTGTTGAAATCAGTGGGAGTTTGATGTCTACATATCTTTAAAAATCTGGCCCTTAAGCCCCAATCCTACAAATACTTGCCCATGTGAGTAAGCCTTTCTAGGATCACGGAGTTAGCATTAAATGGGTGTAGCTTGGCTAAGCAGGAATATAGTTTTAGTTCTCTAAAGGTTCTCTTCGTCACAAGCATATGGTCAACCCCAAGCATTCACAAATCATGAAAGGGTTAAAAATAAAACCACTGGTTCATTTTATTTGTCTTCTGGTTTTAAGTCTTTAAGGTTCACATTTTTCCATTCCTCTGCAACCATGTGTGACACAGAGGCCTATTTGTGCCAAGAGACAAAGGGTTCACTGCTTTTTACAAGCAACTCCTGCCTCAGATCTGACAAACTAACTACACCTAATACACCACTTTCATGGTACTCATCTTTGAAGGGTAGCATGTAAGGTCTCTACTTAAAGTTTGCAATTTATCAATACTCAACCAATGAGAGAGGTGTGTACACATAATATTTAAGGGATAATGGAATTATATTGAAAACTATGCTGTATAGTCTTGAAGTCAAAAGTTAGTCAGCAGGGAATCATGTGTTTCAGTGATGGCCCATTGAGTGGGAGGGAGTTGTCACCCCTCCTGGTCAGCCGATGATGTAATGCAAGGATTAATTGTCTACCCTTGCCCCATCCCAGAACACTTAATGGAAAACCAAAGACAGCTGCAAACAAACAATCAAAACCACTGGAAGTAAAAAGAAACATAACAGACAATGGATTGCCTCATCTATGAATAGAGACAAAAGACCAATTCAGTATCACACAGATGCTCCGCATTCATTCACTGAGGTGACTTCTTGCTGAGTGGGGATGTTTCATGAAAATTTGGATCCTGGTTCCTTTGAAGCCATCTAGCTCTGCAACAGGTTGAACTTTGGGGAAAAACCTACTTTATTAGCTAGGAAAGGTAGTTATTAACAAGCATAGGTCCTAGTTTGCTTTTAGTATTGTGTTTTGTATTGTAACCATTCATTTCAATCAATCTCTTGTTTCTAGGAGTATAGGCGCTGACTCCATGGGTGCTCCCGCAGAAAAAAAATTAATGGATGCTTAGGACCCAGCAGCAGCCAGGTCCCCATCTTCCACCCCCACAGTGCCTTCTATTCACCATCAGCCCTGCCAATCAACTCTTCCCCCACCCAGTGCCTCCCACCCACTGCAATCAGCTGTTCTGTGGCATGCAGGAGGTGCTGGGAGGGAGGGTGAGGAGCAGAGATGGGACATGCTCAGAGGAGGGAGCAGAACTGGTCAAAAAGAGGTGGGGCAGGGGTGGAGTGGAGGCAGAAATAGGCAGGGCAGGGTGGGGGCGTGGGAGAAAGGGTGGGGATATGGTCTGGGGTGGAGCGGGGGGGGATTCAGCACCCCCAGGGCCCGGAGAAAGTCAATACCTGTGTCTTGGAGAACCCCTATTCTATATTAAATCTTCTTTTCTTTTATTCTAAGTGCTCAAGTGCTGTACATTACGCAGAGCAGTGACAAAGTAAAACTGGGAGCAGAGAGTCTGGGATTTCTGTGAGGAGCCAGTATCAGGGCTGGATATCACATGGGAATGTTTCAAGGGGATGCAGACTGAGGTGTAACTCTTGTTAACTTGCAAGGAAAAAGGCAAAGCTTGCATAGCCCACAAGAGAGTGTTTGAGTGGTTGACAGGCTGCCAACACCCAGCAACCTCAGGCAAGACTCCCTTATCACTAGAGAGGCAGGGGCTAACAAGGTGACTCTCAGTCCTGGGTACCCAGAGGACCATCACACCAGGAGGACTAGAAATTTTCATGTAAGAAAAAACAAACTGAAATTCTCAAACATTCCCATGGCTATATGAGCTGGGGCTTTAAGGAAAAAAAACCACGATACCCAATAACACAAGACTTACAAGTTTGCATGTATGGGTAATACTGGACCACCAGCCTTGAACAAGTCCCTTAACTTCATTTTATCTGTAAAATGCACGAAATAGCAGTCACCTGCATCAGAGAAGCATTCTGAGCCTTCTTTGTTTGAAAGGCACTTTGCAATCAATGGAAGAAGCAATACAAAAATAAGAAAGAATCCTAAAAATCAAGGCTTGGTGAGAGTATCTGGCAGCACAAGTACTTTCCCCTGGGCTATTAGATTTCATCTTTGGGCTAGTAAGTGTCAAAGACTTTTTCCAAGCCCTCAATGACATAATTATGTAGCATTTCAAACATTAACCTATTACTTTTCTTACCTTCAGGTGGAAAAGACTCAACTCTAACCCAAAGGCTAGTGAGCATGGGTTTGTAAGAGAAGAAAAGCTTTCCATAAACAATAGTTTAATTGTGCTACTTTATTTATGCAATTTAATCGCAAGCTCAACATTTTAAAATGAACTATAATCCACACCCAAGGAGCCTCTGAAAAATGATGGGCTACCAAATGTGAACTAAACAAAATATATCTGCAGGGCCTCCTTTAGGGTGTAGCTTTGAAAACAAAGCGTAAACTGAAGGAGAAAGAGAGACACTCAGCTGTGTAGCAATACAAAAATAGAGGGGGAACTATAAATACAAAGAGACCCACATTAACATAAGAACATTGTAAGAATAGGGTCAGTGTCTCAGCTCCACTGTACAGTTGTTACACATTAGGAGCCAGTCAGTCACACACCAGTATTAGGAAACCATAGCAATTATTTGCTCTCTGATGGGCTAAAAAAGTACAAAGCAGGGAAAGCGCACTGATGGGCAGAACCTTTTGGAACTGAGGTTTGATGGGTTGGGAAACAGAGGTAGTCTTCTAAAAGGAAGCTTACTTATGTAAGTAAGGGGACAGGTGAAGAGGACTCAAAGGGTCTGGACAGGATTCTGATATAGAGACAACGTTTATACCTACCTTAGAACTGTTCAGTATTGGTAAGTACACATGAGGTATCTGCTAGAAATACCTCAGGCAGAAAGATTCAGGACTGAATTATGCAAAAGGATTTTTAAAAATCATTTGTTCAGAATTGTTTGTAGGGAGCGTAAATACCTGTTCAAAGAAGACTGGAAGTGTTTCAACCATTTGATAAAAAAGGACAATGATGGCTACATTTGGTGGAAGTACATATCTGAAAAGCCCACGCATACATATGCAAAAGTCAGAAAGCATAATTTAAAAATAATTCTGCTTCCTTTATCGCCTATAAAGATCCTCCAAACAAGTTTTGTACATATTTTCCTTCAAAAAGGCAGCAAAAGTTCAAGCACATGCTTCAAGATGACCTATCATAAAAAGATACATTTGTTTGCTTAACAAAACAAAAGAAGATTAACCAAATTACAAGATTTATCTGAACATAATTTCAGTCTGGTTTAAATTGTGTCTCACACTGTAAGGAAGTTAAATTATTAGATTTGATCAACGTGGCGAACAATAAATCCCAGATGGCAAGTCAGCCTCAAATACTTCAGTACAAAAAATTCAGTAACAATTTCACAGAAATATTTTTTTAAAAAAAGTATCTGCTATAAGTTATTGCTCAAGATAAAATATTAGCTGAGCAACACAGCTTTAACTTCTCATATTTTGCTTAGGGTTGATTCCCCTCGCCCCCCCACTCCCACGTTTATGAAATGACACTTGGAAGTAGAGTGTTTCTGGCACAGTAGGTTGTATATCTTCAGATTAAAAATTTCTTGACTGTTTTGCTGAAGCACTATCAAACATTAAATTTTTTTTAACATCAAGTTACTGAATATTGACATTTCATCTGAACACGTTCACCCCTCTTTTTTTGTAAGAAAAGGTTGCTTCTGCATCCTGTTATTCCCATCAGCATTATACTTCAAATCACTTAACAAAAAAGTTTCATAATTTGTTTACATTTGTCATCAACTATTTGTTTTCACCTAATACAATACAGGAGTCAGTATATTAAGCTAAGGTTACTGGATACAGTCTAAATGTATGCAAACTTCTTCATAAGCATAGAAAGAATACAATTGTACGAAGAAGAGCTGTGGTGGCTTGAAAGCTTGTCTCTCTCACCAACAGAAGTTGGTCCAATAAAAGATATTACCTCACCTACTTTGTGTTTCTAATTGCCAGTTTTACATTTGAGACAGAACCAAAACAATTTCACCTTAGATTTCAAGCAGGAGGAGTGTAAATATAGAGCTGCCATTTGAAAGCCTTGAGAAATTAAAGATTGAAGTCCAATCTTGCTAGATTAAATGTTACAGAGTTTAAAAGGCTTCACATGTTAGAATAAAAAGTAATTTATGAGGTTTAAATACTGGTTGTCTGGTTAGTTTTATCTTATTTTCCTGCCAACTTCCAAATGTGGTCTATATTTATAACTTCAAGGAGTTTGGGCTTTTGTTTGGGGGCAGGAGGTTAGTGCTTAGAAAATAAATGTATACTTAAAATCCTTCATGTTATGAATTAGTAAAATAAGGATGTTTAATCTAAAAGGTTTGTGTGTGTTTTCTAGTATCCTATTTAAATCATCTATTATAAAATGCTCCCTTTGAGTGTTTTAAGAACTATCTGCTATACTGAAAAATGTTATCATTTAGAATTTCTTATGGAGAAAAAGTAATCTTTTTTACTATGCGTTAAAGCCATTTTTGATAGTTTTTTTTAAAAGGTGTAATTCAAGGAAAATTACTTCTTGGTATCAATCATGTGGCTCTTACTCAAGTTTTTACTGTTTATGTGGAGTTTGGCCTGAGTGAGGACACAGGCCAAATAACATATTTTGAAAAATTTGATAGTTTCTTTTCTAGCTCAAAGGGACACTAAATTTGAAATGTAGTCAGTTTCAAATAATGAGTTTGAAGGTTACTCATCTGCTTAAATGATTGCAGGATCAGGCCCTATGTTAGATATACAACAAGATGGCATAAGAACCAACAGAATACTAAATCTTAACCAGAATTTTGTTATAATTTCATTTACCCATAGGCTCCGACTTTGCTGGAGCACCCACGCAAAAAAATTAGTGGGTGCTCAGCACCCACTGGTAGCCAGCTCCACCCTTCCCCCCAGTGCCTTCCACCTGCCACGATCAGCTGTTTCACGGCATGCAGGAGGCTCTGGGGGGGAGGAGGAGGACTGGGGATGGGTCACGTGGGAGGGCGCAGAACTGAGTGGGAAAGAGGTGGGAAGAGGCGAGGTGGAAGTGGGACTTGGGGGCAGGGGTCGGGTGGGGGGGGCGCTGGGGTGGAGCAGGGGGTTGATCACCTCCTGTGCCCAGAGGAAGCCAGCACCTATTCATTTGCCAAATATTTGAATCCCATGTTTTTATATACATGGAATAGCAAATGAAGTCATTTACTAGCTTTACATTTTCATAGAACTGGGATCTATTTTCATAGATTTAAGGCCCGAAAGAATCATGATCATCTAGTCTTACCACCTGCACATTGCAGGCCATAGACCCTCACACAGCCACTCCTGTTATAGGCCCATAACCTCTGGCTGAGTTACTTAAATCAAGATTTGAAGATTTCAAGACTTCATGTTACAGAGAATCCAGCATTTAATCTACTTCAAACCAGCAGGTCTCTCATACCCCACACTACAAAGAAAGACTAAAACCCTCAGGGCCTCCCCCCCAGTCTGACCTGGGAGAAAAATTTCTTCGTGGCCCCAAATATTGTGCTCAGTTAGACCCTTGTCATGTGGGTGAGACCCACCAGCCAAACAGCTGGGAAAGAATTCTTACAGAGCCTTTCCCATCTACAGTGCCCCATTCTGTTCCATTCCTTTACTGAAAACATGCCATAGGAGCCTAATTTAGGATATAATACTTTGGCCAACATAGCACAATTTTCCTCACGAATTTCTTCTAGACCACATCAGACCATCACCACTCCATTGTTCATACATTCATCAAGTGTAAGGACATAAGGCATGACTAGAGCAACTAGTCTAACTTCCTGTCAGACCATTACATTTCACCCAGTTACTCCTATATTGAGCCCAATAACTTGCATCGAATTAAAGCATATCCTCCAGAAAGGAATCCAGTCTTGATCTGAAGAGAAGAAAAAGAATCTACCACTTCTCTTCATAATTTGTTCTAATAGTTAATCACCCTCATTGTAAAAAAAATGGCTTAATGTGAATTTTTCTTGCTTTCGCTACCAGCACTGGGGGACGGATTCTGCTTTTCTCCACTAAGTTAGCTAGTCCTTTAATACCCTGTATTTTGATTACCATGTATAAGTATTTTCATGGGAAGAAGTCACCTTTCAATTTACTTTCAGAAAAGTGAAACAGAGAGGACTCTTTAAATTTTTCACTCTAAGGCATTTTCTCTAGCCCTTGAAACACTTATGACTTTGTACCTTCACCAATTTTGCAACAACCTTTTTAAAATGTTGACACCAGAACTGTATGTAGTATTCTAGTATCTCTCTCTTCAAGCCCAGATTCAGAAGTAAAATCACCTCCCTACTCCTGTTCTTATACGTTCAAGAATTGCATTGGCCCATTTGCCACATCACTGCACTGGGAGCTGTCATAACATTTCTTCCCAGATGTGGACCTTAGCGTCCAAAATATGGGTGTTAGCATGAAAACCTCCAAGCTTAGTTACCAGCTTGGACCTGGTATTGCTGCCACCAGCTAGGAATTATACAGTGCCTAGCTCACTGTGGTCTCCCCAAAACCTTCCCTGGGGGATCCCCAGACTCAGATGCCTTGAGTCTTACAACAAAGGGAAATAACCTCCTCCCCTTGTTTCCTTGTTACTTCCTCCCAGGCTCCCCTCCCTGGACGACCCTAGGAGATTCCCTGCTTCCACTCCTGGAAACACAAGTACCGAGAGATCTAATCTCTCTCTCCCTCACTCAGAGGGTATGCAAAGTCAGGCTTAGTAACTCTAACACAAAGAGATTTTCCCCCTGACTTCTTCCTCCCACCAATTCTCTGGCGAGCTGCAGACTCAATTCCCTGAGGTCCCCACTAAAGAAAAACTCCAACAGGTCTTAAAAAGAAAGCTTTATATAAAAAGAAAGAAAAAAGACATTAAAAATAGGCTCTGTATAACGGTGACAATATACAGGGTCAACTGCTTAAGAAAAAAAGTGAATAAACAGTCTTATTCCAAAAGAATACAATTTAACACATTCCAGCAACTACACACATGTAAATACAAAAAAAAAACAATATAAACCTATTGTCTTACTATCCTTGTACTTACAACTTGGAAACAGAAGACTAGAAAGCCTGGAGATTCCTGTGGTCACTCTCAGAGCCGAGAAAAAGAGCAGACAAAGACAAAGGACTCACACCCAAAACTTCCCTCCACCCAGATTTGAAAAAGTCTTGTTTCCTGATTGGTCCTCTGGTCAGGTGTTTGGTTCCCTGTGTTAACCCTTTACACAGGTAAAAGAACAGTAACCCTTAGCTATCTGTTTATGACAGGTGCACATGCCGAGTTCCTTGTTCGCTAGTTTGGGCCGGCTCCAGGCACCAGCGCAGCAAGTAGGTGCCTGGAGTGGCCAATGGAGGGGCGGCACGTCCGGCTCTTTGGTGGCAATTCAGCAGTGGGTCCCTCAGTCCCTCTTGGAGGATAGGGCCTGCTGTCGAATTGCAGCCAAAGAATGAAGTGACAGCGGTAGAGCTGCTGCCGATCGCAGCTTTTTTTTTTTTTTTCTGGCCACTTGGGGTGGCAAAAACACTGGAGTCGGCCCTGTCGCTGGTGACCTCTAAATTCTTTTCAGGGTCACAGTTTTCCAGGATACAGTCCCCCATTCTGTACATATGACCTGCATATTGTGTTCCCAGCTGTATGTACTTGCATTTGGATGTATTGAAATGTGTTTTGTGTCATGGGGCCCACCTTAAAAAGTGGTCCAGATCGCTCTGTTCATTGACAGCATTTTAATCAGTTAGATACAACAGGCCAAATCTCAAGGACCTACTCTGGGCTACATTGAGCCCTAATCCACATGTAGAGTAGACACACTTCCTATGGGTCTCACCCCTCCTACATGGGAGACAGGAGATTAGCCATCGCCATAGCACCCTGCCTCCCCAAACTTCTCAGGTCACTTCAGATGTGGAAATCAGTGTGGCAAATAGGCACTGCATTGGGTGTGGAGGGGACATGGAGGAAATAAAATGCCTATCATCCCCATACCGGCCCCACAATGATTAGGCTGAAGTTGGCTCTCTCACCGAACTACTTACGCAATGGTGAACATTCCTCCAGATACAGTCCCATGCCACCATGGCTAGGCAAGTCTCCAGTCTCCATGACTAAACTACCAGGGAGTACAGGGACCACTGGGGGCACAAAGCTAGTGCAGAGGCACAAGACCTCTGCTTAAGTGGTCTAGCCTCCTGCTGATCACTCAGAATCCATGGGATATATGGGCAGGCCTCATGAGCTGTTTGGTGGGTGAGCAGGCCAAATCCCCCAGCTGAACCATTTGGGAAGAATACTGCAGAAGGGTGTAACCTTGAGGTCATCCATTGAACAATGCACAAAGAGAAGCTGAGTCCCTTTTCCGTGTCACCTTCTCTCCTGCCTCCACACCTTACAGATTGTACTCTGTAGCTCTGGAACCAAAGGGTGGGAGGAGATGCAGACAGGTCGTTACGGAAGGAGTCACTCTGGCCTCTATGATTCCTGAAGGATCCAGTGGGTTTGGCAGCTATCCCAGTCACATTGTCTGCAGGAAACAAAGACAGCATCTTCATGGATATTTCCCTCCTTCTCTGCTCTCTCACAGGGCAAGAGTGGGCCCAAGTAAAGTCCTCAAGATTTGGCTCAATATGTGTTCAGCATCTTACATTTTAATACTTACATGTCACATTCCAAATTACTTCATAAGTCAGGCATATGTGCAAAGGAGCTATTGTCATCCCTGTTTTTGGGGGGGGGGTTGTTTTTTTCTGTTCATCTCCCAAAATTAAAATAGTTCCAGGGCAAATATAAATTCAATTATTAGATTATCTAGATTTAACATAATTTAAAAAAACACACACATACACACACCCTAAAACACATGTTTAAGGATGAAGGGTTTTTTGGTTTTGACATCATTGCCAATAACATTACTTCTCATTCAGTCAAATGTACTATCAGCAGTAAAGCTGTACTTTGATTATTGTTTCAGATAATCGAGAATGAGGATAACCTGCGCAAGTCAGCTCCCCTAGGGAGGAGGAAGTAGGCCTACCTGGAGTGCTTTTGACAGGATACAAATACCACATCCCCCTGGCTTGAAAAGACATTTATCCAGCCAATTAAACCTTCTAGCCTAGCTTGTGTCTAGAAGTCTACATACAAGGAGTTGATAACAATTAATGAACAACAACAAAATGGTCAGTCCAAATTCATTATAATAAATTCATAACTCAGAACTATGTAGTAATTAATAACTGTAGTGATAATTTCAGTTGTATAGAATTTCTTTTTTTCCTTCCTAAAAGTTTGAGTCTTCCTGCTCACTTCATGCTGTTATAAACAGAATGTTCTTTTCACCATCCTCCCATATGCACCAATCAGGTAGAAAATTTTCCTTTACCAAGTAACATGCTCACCAATCCAGAGATGCTCCTTTTTGTCCCCCAAAAAGGTATGTGAAAGTAAGTTTATGATTTAAAATAAATAAAATTACACACTTTATAGGTCAAATATTATTACTATTACACCAGTGGCAGAAATCCCATTGACTGTGACAGAACTCCGTTCTGCTCTGTTTTACATGGGTGCAATGCCCAAAGATTACATGCACACTCTGTATGTTTAGAGTTCTCACAAATGGCCAAAAGTGGAAATTCCTTGAATCCTGGAGTGACGCACAACCCCCACACCCACCCAATACTTACCATGTGGACAACCTATTAATGTCAGATTGCTAAATTCCCATTAGAATAGGAATATTCTTTTTTTTTTTTAATGTAGGTGCTGACCTAACCAATAACCACATTTGAAAATAATTCAGACTCAGGGACTTCACCTTTCATTTATTTAAAATAAAACTGTACGAATGTGGCAGAGCATTATAAATATTGCTAGTCCTGGAGACATCTAACTTTCATGGAACAGTGCTAAACATTGAGATGTTTGGAGTATTGTAATTCCCTTTGGCTGTAATGAGAGCCAAGGTGCAGAGCAGTTCTTAGGATATGGCACATTGGGCATCTGATGCTCTCCTATTTGTAGTCAAGAAGAATTTTTTTTAATTGTTATTTCAGTGGGAACACAACATTATTTCAAGGGACCCTGAGGACTAGTGATGGTCTTCTGTGTTGCCATAAAGAAGGCTTTTGCTAGATTCCCACTCCTTTATTCCCCAACCTGTTATGAGGAATAAGTGCTGCAAAGGTCATTGGGGAAAGGGAGTGCCTTCCATCTCTCCAACAGACCAGGGGTTCTCAAACTGGAGATCAGGACCCCTCCGGGGATCACAAGGTTATTACATGTGGAGTCATGAGCTGTCAGCCTTCACCTCAAACCCCACTTCGCATCCAGCATTTATAATGGTGTTAAATATGTTTTTTATGTGGGGGGGGGGTCACACTCAGAGGCTTGCTATGTGAAAGGGGTCACCAGTACAAAAGTTTGAGAACCACTGCAATAGACTAAACTACAACAATCTCTATCCAGTTCTCCCTGCTTCAACTTTGAATCTGCTGAGCCATTACAGAACAGAGAGTCATCAGTAACTAACGTCATTTTATCATTTTTGCATACAGTAGGTTCAACAGCTGGGAATGGCACTCCATTCATAACCCATCTAGATGCAGATAGAATACTGCAGACTTTGCCCCTACTCATCTGTAAACCAGACTCTTCTTTTGGTGGGCATTCCCTTACCAGCAAACCTGTAGAATGGACCAGGTAACATGCTACCTCAGTAATAGCATTTTGTACCACGGTGATGGGCACCTTTGAGATCCATCAAATAAAGACCGATATCATGCTCTTAATACCATAACAGATAGTTTCAAATTCAAAACAAAAACCATAAAAAAGGGGCAGGGGAAGGGACTAAAAGGAAAGTTATTAAATGTAGGGAACCTCCATGATGTTGAACTGTTGTGAGACCTTGGGCTGGGCATTTTTCCCTTCTCTGCCACAGTTTTTCCTCTTATCCTTCGTCTCTTTACTATTTAGAGAGTAAACACCTCAAGGCAGGGACACTCGCTCATTGACTGAGTTTACACAGTGCCTAGCACAATGGGACCCTGAGTTCAGTCAGGAACAGTGTAACACAAATAATATAGGCACTTTGGTCAGGCCTTAAATGAGCTGAGTTTCAAAAGAACAGCAAGTTCTATGCTGCAGGCAGAGCCCAGGGCAATGGCAATTTGAGGAACTAGGAATGTAAAGGAGAATCTCTAAAATTTGTGTAAGTAGGTTTCCAGCCTTTAAGAAAGAAAGAGTCCACACGAAGACTGGCTTACATTTCAAACTATATGTAATCGGATTACTAGAGCTGAAGGAAACAAGCTGCTGCACTCCACCTCTGCCTAAGCAATACCGTGTGTTCATAACGTAGAGCTCTCACTCACAATCACTTCTAATGTAAAGTTAGTCAATTAAGTTTGCAATGTATCTCGGTCACTCTTCCAGAAACCCTCAGGCCAGTCCTATGCATAATAGTGGTCAGGAAATGATCAAAAGTTTGAGTGAAAAAAGGAATTGGGGGGCGGGGTGTGGTTTGGAGAGGTAAGTGAGGGAAGAAAAGGGGTATGGAAAATTGCCTCAAAATGCTAAGGCCAGCTTTAAAGCAAAGGTGAGGAAACCCTACAGAGACTTCAGATAGGATGTTGAGAAGGACCCTTGAACTGCCAGGGCCAATACCTATTAGCAAAAAGTTCAAGAAGCAGGTCCCCAAAATAGCCAAGGCCAACACTGTTAAAAGCCTTAAAAAAAAATTAAAAAATAAAAAGCAGTCCCATCCCATATGCCACACGTGCCAACTTACAAAGCTAAATCTCTACTTTGTAAGCAGCAAGTGAAAATAATGCTCTGTGAGGCACAGTCCAATCACAGGAGTTCAGTCACAAGCCTGACAATCATGATCACAGCACAAGTAGGTAGGAAACTGGAGGGAAATAAAACATGCTACTTATAGTTCCTGTAAAATAGCTAAACACTCTCTTCCCTTGAAAACACTCATTGAGGGGAAACGGGTACAGAAAGGATTTATTTCTCCTGGAAGGGTGCAGGGACAGGAAAGGGTGAGGTTAGCCTTCAAACCTGGTAGACCTCAAAGACAAACATGAAAAGTCAGGCCCCACCAGAGGGCCAGCCCATAGGCAACCCTGGCAGCACAACTTTCTCAGGAGCTAAAACCCCTTTCAGAACAACTGGAGAAGGTGCTCATGACTTAGAGAAGTTGGACATCAGTTTCTGGTGCCTGGGAGAATGTTTATGATTTGGCAAGCCTGGATTGTTAATAAAAGACCATCCAATCAGCTCAATTTATAAACAGCATGTTTCAATCCCATGAGTCATGAAAAAAAAAACCCATTCATGAATTTTCCATAGAACCTGCAGATGTTTCCAGTGATTAGAAATCCATTGAAAATACAGAATACAAGAAAAACACTATAGCATTCAAGAAAATAAAAATTACTCTTACCTCCCCTGCATCTTTTCCAATTATTCCAAAGAAGAGAATATTTTAATATCAAAATAATAGCAGTTCAGCTTTACTGATGTGCAATATGAACGTTTTTGTCTGTACTCCCATTCATCAGGAAAGTTTGGTTACAACTCTCCCACTGATATGCAAATAATGTAAGCAATTTTTTAATCAACTGCTATAGAAAATTACTCTAATAGAAGAATTCTCATTGCTGTTTTATTTATAAATAATATCCCATTCAATCCGCACAGATGTCTACAGCCCTCTCTCATTTCCTTTGTATATGTATTAGAGTAATGTTGTATGGAAGGAAGGGGGTTTTGTTTGTTTGTTTTAAGGAATGGTAAAGTTAAGGAAGTGGTAAAAAATTTATCCTGCATGAAATAATGCTCAGCATTGCCAAATAATGGATAATGACTCAGGGCCACATCATGCCATTGACCAATGGAGTGTTCTGTTTAAAAACTAATATTTTCATATGACCCCAGGTCCTTTTTGAAAGTTGGGCTCTCACAATTAATTATACCAAATTTGCAGAGAAATCATACTTACTCAAATTCTAGTTTTGATCTCTTTACTATAGAGTGCCTCCTAGTTGAATTATGTTTGTAAAATTGTGACAAGAACAATGCAGTTTATACAGTGTAATTGCCAGTTTCAGTAGGAGGTTTTAAAAGCAAGAGATTGCTAAAAACATTACACCCCATTCTACACTTCTCTAGATCATCTGCAATAGACCAGTTTTTACTATAATAGTGAAATATCAGCATAAAGTCTTCTGCATTAACATAGTAATGTGTCAGCTCAACTTTGATACCTAGAAAGATACTGGAACAAATTACTAAACAATCATTTTATAAGCATCTAGAGGATAATAAGGAATTGCCAACCTGGATTTGTCAAGAACAAATCATTCCAGACCAACTTAATTTCCTTCTTTGACATGGCTACTGACCTAATGGATAGGTGGAACTGAGAATGTGATATATCTTGATTTTATTAAGGCTTTTTACGTATTCCCACATGACATTCTCATAAACAAAGTAGGGAAATATAGTCTAGATGAAATTACTTGAAGATGGGTGCCAAACTAGTTGAAAAGCCATAATCAAAGAGTAGTTATCAATGGCTTGCTGTTAAACTGGGGATGGGGGTGCAAGGAGGAAGACATATCTAGTGAGGTTCTACAGAGGTAGGGTGACCAGACATCTTGATATTAGGGTTTTGTCTTATATAAACAACTATACCCTCTCCAACCTTCCCCCCTCCCAATCCCCAAAAAAGTTTCCCAATTTTTCACACTTGCTGTCTGGTCACCCTACACAGGGGTCTGGTACTGTTGAACATTTTCATTCGTGACTTGGATAATGGAGTGGAGATTATGCTTATAAAATATGCAGATGACACCAAGCTAGAAGGGGATGCTAGCACTTTGAGGGACAGGATTAGAATTCAAAATGACCTTGACAAATTTGAGAATTTGTATGAAATCAAGATGAAATTCAATAAATACACAACTACAAAATGGGGAATGATTATCTAGGCAGTAGTACTGCTGAAAAAAATCTGCTGGTTAAAGTGGATCGCATATTCAATAGTAGTCAAAAATGTGATGCGGTTGTGAAAAAGGCAGCTATCTTTCTGGGGTATATTAACAGGAGTGTCATATGTAAGACACAGGAGGTAATTGTTCCACTCTGCTCAGCACTGGTGAGGTCTCAGCTAGTGTGTTGTGTCCAGTTTTGGTTTCCATACTTCAGGAAAGATATGGACCAATTGGAAAGAGTCCAGAGGAGAGTAACAAAAACAATGCAGTCCAAGGTTTAGAAAACCTGACCTATGTGGAAAGGTTAAAAAAAAATAAACAAACATATCCATTCTTGAGGGGGGACTTGATAACTCTTCAAATATGTTAAGGGCTGTTATAAAGAGGATGGTAATCAATTGTCTCAATGTTCACTGAAAGCATGACAAGTAGTAATCAGTTTAATCTGCAGCGAGCAAGATTTAAGTTAGAAAGTTTTCCCTAATATCTAACTATAAAAAGACTGGAATAAGTTGCGTAGAGAAATTGTGGAATTCTTGTCATTGGAGGTTGTTAAGAACAAGTTAGACAAACACTGTCAGGGATGGTCCAGGTCTACTTGGTCCTGCCTCAGCATGAGGGGCTGGACTAAATAACCTCTCGAACTGCCTTCCAGCCCTACATTTCTACGATTTTACAGTTAGACTAATCCCACCACATTGATTCTATCTATCCTTCGCCATCTCATGTTTATTTTCTTTCTAGTGTTGTGAATGTAATTAAAATTGGTATAGTCTTTTCATTTCAATAAATCAAACATTCTGATTTGTATTGGAGCTCATCAAAAGAGATTTGGTTGTATACCAGTTTCAGAAACTAATTTGATATCTAGGGAACAGTGAACTACTGCTAACTAGCCAGCAGAGGGAGCACAAATCAGTATTTTATATGAGTCACTAAAATAGTGGCTATTGTAGGTTTTGTAGGATTTCACCTGGAATGTGTGGAGTTCTGAAGACCTGCCTCATCAAATATAAATAATCTAAGGCAAGACCAAATTCACCCTCTGAACTTCAGAAAGTCAAGGATACTTGCTTTGTAACCCCATATTATTAGGAGACATATTTTAGTCACCCTAACCACCTAAACAAGGTCATTTAAAAAAAAATAAAAATAAAAATAAATAAAAAACACCTCTCTCTCTCAAATGACAATATGTAGCACTTCTACATAGCACTTTCCATCCATAGTTCTGAAAACATTTTTTATAAAGTGGGTAAAATGGCAATGCTAATGTTTCAGAATGGACCCATGTGGTGCTCCAGCTTTTCCAGGGTCAAACAACAATTAACTGGCAGAACTGGAAACAGAACCCATTCCTCCTAACTTCTCTTTCTGCATTTCATCCACAGAACCATGCTGTTAAATATTCAGTCAAGGCAAAGGGACATAGTAGGCCACATCCTCAGCTTGTGTAAGTCAGCATAGCTCTATTGCTTCAACAGAGCTATGCTGATTTATGCCAGTTGAGAATCTTCTTATCATTTCACAGAAATGTAGGTAAGTGGGAACCACCCAAGCAATTCCCTGTCCTTGTGGAAAGGACAATGCTCCCCAACAAACGCACACAACCACTGAAGTCTAAAACTGAGAGTCACAGAACACACAATCCATTTGAAATCTCCTTGACTCATGTTGCTCAATCTTTCCCCAATGCCCAGTCTAAGTGGTCTGTGTTTCTAGCTTAACAACTCTGCAGAGGAGGAAATCAACATCAAAATGGATCAAGGGTACAGAGCAGAATTAAATTTGACAACCCATTTCTTTAGTTTGGATAAGCAATGACCACAGGCCGAAGTGGTGGCAATAACAAGAGTCTACAGACATTTGAAGAGTGTAGACACCAAGGAGAGAGATGATTATAGCATAATAAAAGGGGAGCATAAATGGAAATAACAAAATGAAACTGAGAGGGAAAATTTGGGCCGGATGTCTGGAAAGACTGTTTCCTGCTTGTGAGATTTATTCGCCTGTGGAATAGTCTGTCCAGGAATTCTTCCACAGAGGGAGGCAGGGAATGGCGCCACCACTTTCTGCCAGAGAAGGATAGTAGCTTTCAGGTTGAAGGCACTCAGGAAGCATGCTGAATCAGCATATTTCCTGGGTACTAGAGCCCTGTGCAAGCCTAGTGTAGAGCCTGCAGTGGGACCAGGATCCCATGGTCCTCCAGGATCTGCTGCCATAATAGCAGGTGCAGGATTAAAAATAGGCCTGCGCAGTGCTGTAGGGTACACGTTGCCCACTTAGGCTGCATATGCCCTGGCCAACTCCAGGTTCATACAGGAAGGAACTGCAGGCAGCTTGCACTGATGCAGCCAGTCTAGGCAGATTTTCTGCCTCTTGGGGCCTATGGCCTGACCTAGAATAATGAATCTGGCTCAGTTGATCCAATTTAAAATCTCTGGTCATTACATGAATAAAGACCTCCTAATTTCATTTTACAGCCAGTAAAACTAACTTTTTCTAGATGCTGGTTTGCAAAGAACTTAATAATGTATCAAGTTTAAATTTAATAATTTACTTCCCTTGTCAGTATGCCATAAGGAAAAACCTCTCAAATGCCACATTCTCTCTCATAGCTTCCACCATCTGCCACTAAAACAAGGCTTTCCCAATAGATATATTCCTCTGAGTCCCACGTATTTCGTTCATCCACTTCAAGTTTTCAAAAACAAGCTGCAACTTGTTTCTAGCTAGGAGTCATCTTCCCCAGAGTCATCGCCCCCCACCCACCCCCTCCAAAAAAAAACCCTCCAAGAATATCCTTTTACTAAAAAGGATCAAACTTGCAAATAAGTGTCTGTGGCTTTTATGCCTGCATTTTACTTGTTTCACTGAGAAGTTAATTATGTGGCAGACTTTTAAAGAGGAGGGGGGGGGGTAACAAATTTTAGCATCTCAGACTCAATCATGTATGTTTTCTGCAAAAGTAGTATCACTAAGTACACTTTTTACTCTCCATTTTTGCACATTTTTATTCACTTATGGCTTACGTTGAGATAGCACCTTTCCTCTAAAACGATCTAAAAGCACTTTGTTGACACATGGGAACATCTACAAACAGAACTCAGCAGCCACTAGTATATGTACAGAAATATTGCATGACCCTTATTTTAATCTATTGACACTGCAAGGTAGAATGCAATTACCCAGATTTAAATGTATCCATGTCACATGGGCCAGCACCCTTCGTGCCACAATATCTTGGTAGTAGTTACTGTAGTTGTCAGGATGATATTCTTGGTTTTATGCCTCACCCAAAAGATGAAAAGTCAACGAGACACCAGTTTGGGTTGCTGGTTCTACATGGAGAAAGAATAGTGTTAATGGCAGGCAGGTTTTCTTTGAGATCTCCCCCATCTGAGTTCTGAAAAAAACCAAAGTTGGCAAATTGAAAAGTCCACAACCCAATGTGGCACTGACTCCATGGGTGCTAACAGGCTCGAGCACCCATGGAAAAATAATAGTGGGTGCTCAGCACCCAGAAGTCAGAGCTTGAGTATGGAACTGATGAGTTCTGTGCTGCTGCTAAAAACTTCTGCTCTTGGGGCAGGAATTTGTTTATAATCAAAAGGCAAGGTGATTAAGATAACAAAAGGCTTGTTATTAAATGAAATGAAGGATTGTTAGATGATCCTGAAAGCAGTCTCTGACGCTCCAGTTAAAAGAGGGTAGGAACAAATGGTCCCTTTTCAGAATGGAGAGAGATAAATAGTGGTGTCCCATGAGGGGCTTGTATTGGTCTGGGATCAGTGCTGTTCAACATATTCGTAAATGATCTGCAAAAGGAGTAAAGAGTGAGGTGGCAAAGTTTGCAGATGATACAAAATTATTCAAGATAGTTAAGTCCAAAACAGACCGCAAAGAGTTACAAAGGGATCTCACAAAACTTGGTGACTTGGCAACAAAATGGCAGATGAAATTAAATGTTAAATGTAAAGTAATGCACATGTCAAAATATAATCCCAACAATATATACAAAATGGTGCCGCCTGAGGGCTTGGCTACATTTGCGAGTTAGAGCGCATTAAAGCAGCCCCGGGCGCCCTAACTCATGACGCGTCCACACTGGCCAGGCACATAGAGCGCCTGGACTCTGCAGCTAGAGCATTCCTGGTACTCCACCTCGGCGAGTGGAATAACACTTGATGTGCCTCCACTGGAGTGCCACAGCACCAGTGTGGATGCCCTGGTCTGTTAATGCACTCTGATCAGCCTCCAGAAGTGTCCCACAATGCCTGTTCTAGCCACTCTCATCATCACTTTTTGAACTCTACTGCCCTGCCCTCAGGTGACCAACCGCCAAACCCATCCTTTAAATTCTCTGGGAATTTTGAAAATCCTCTTCCTGTTTGCACAGACAGGTGTGGAGTGCTCTCAGTGAATCTTTCTAGGTGACCGTGCCTCCACGTGCCAGGTGATCCCCAGTATGGAGCAATGGTGAGGTGTTGGACCTCAGCAGTGTTTGGGGGGAGGAAGCTGTCCAGTCCCAGCTGAGCTCCAGCTATAGGAATTAAGATACCTTCAGGTAGATATCAAGGGACATGATGGAAAGGGGCCATGACCGGGACGCACTGCAGTGCAGCGTTAAAGTGAAGAAGCTGTAGAATGCCTACCACAAAACCTGCGAGGCAAACCACCACTACGGTGCGACCTGCCATTTCTACAAAGAGCTGGACGCGATACTTGGGGGCGACCCCACTTCCACTCTGAGGATCACCATGGACACTTCAGAGGACAGTTCAACAAGGCAGGAGGAAGAGGAGGAGGAAAGTGGGAGTGAGGGTGCTGAGGAGAAGAAAGACACCCCGGAATCCCTAGATGCATGCAGCCAGGAGCTGTTCTCAAGCCAGGAGGAAGGTAACCAGTCCCGGCACCCGGTGCGTGGAGAAGGACAAACACCAGAGGTGGTTCCTGGTAAGTGGCCTTTATTTTGGGAAGGAAGTTATTCGGCGTGGGCTCTTGGGGCAAGGAGGGTTAGGACTGCATGCATGCCTAGATGCGGAATAGGGCACTGATGTCCTCTCTCACGTTGTAGTGATCGGCCTCAGTGATCTCCTCAAAGGTCTCATCCAGAACTTGGGCAATGCGCTTGCGCAGGTGTCTCAGGAGAGCCACTGTGGTCCTTGTTCCAGTCAGGCTAACTTGTTCATGCCACTGTGCCATAAGGGGCGAGGGGATCATTGCTGCACAGAGGCAAGCTGCATATGGGCCAGGGCAGAAGCCGCATTGTAGTAGAAGACTCTCCCTTGCTTCCCAGGTCACCCTCAGCAGTGAGATATCTTCCAGGATGAACTCCTGTGGAAAATGTGGGGACGGTGTTCAGCATAGGGGCCCTCTGCAGCTGTTGGCTCTCCCCAAGGCACAACCCCCCCCCCAGGACACTATGACCATGAAACAATAAGTCCCCCTTGACCCTGTGCTTACTCACCATATTGGGGTTCCTGTGGATTATGTGTGCTCGCTTTGGGATGGGCAAATTCTGCTATTGTGTACACTGTGGTTGCTCTTAAGTATAGGGGAATCATTGCTCTGTTTGGTGTGAACAATGCTGCCTCTGTTAAGCGTTGCATTTTACCTTTACAGATACAACCTTGAGATCTCAGCCGTCCGTGTTATCACCAGCTAAAAGACTGCAAAGAATTCAGAAGAGGCCATGTAGAAGCAAAGACGACACGTTGCATGAAGTCATGCATCAGTCCCTTAACAAGAATCTAAAAGCGCAGGAGTGGAGAGAGGGTGAAAAGAGGATCCACCAGCAGAATGAGGAACACCAGCACAAAAGCACAGAACTCCAGCAGCAAAGCACGGATAGGCTGATAAGCATCATGGAGCGCCAAGCGGACTCGATCCAGGTACTCGTAGCCATGCAGGCAGAGCACTACTGTACCTGCCCATGACCCTGCAGCTCTTGTCCCAAAACTCTCTCTCCTGTGCCCCCATGTCACCTCCAACCCACTTTCCCCAACATCCAGGTTCTTATCACCATCAGCTGCCTCTCGTAGCTTCACCACCCAGACCTGAAAACTATGACCATTACCCACTGCACTCAGCTCCCATCACCATGGATTATAACCATCCTGAACTGCAGCATTCAGACAGGAAGTCTGAGTATGAGAATAGGACATACACAAATCTGTGACTGAACTGTTCCCCACCCCACCCCCTTGCCCTTCTGTTTCCCAAGCAGTTGTATTTCTTTTCAATAAATGAGTTTTTTGGCTTTGAAAACTTTCTTTATTATTGCATAAAGTAAAAGATACCTTAGCCCAGGAAAGCAACACGCACTGCAAGTCAGCATATCAAACACAGATTCCCATTTCAGCCTCAAATTGCTCTCTCAAGGCTTCCCTAATCCTTGCAGTCCCGTGCTGGGCTCTGCTCTGGGCCGCTCTAATAGCCCTGCTCTCTGGCTGTTCAAATTTAGCCTCCAGGTGTTGAACCTCTGAGTTCCATGCCTGAATGAATCTTTCACCCTTCCCTTCAAAAATGTGGTACAGCACGTGATATAACTGTGGGGATGCTGTCATTGGCCAAGTCCACCTTCCTATACAGAGAGCGCCAGCAGCCCTTTAAATAGCCAAAAGCACACTCCACAGTCATTCTGCACCGGCTCAGCCTGTTGTTGAACCATTCCTTGCTGCTGTCAAGGCTTCCTGTGTAGGGTTTCATGAGCCACATCATCAAAGGGTAAGCAGGATCTCCTAGGATCACAATGGGCATTTCAACTTCCCATACAATGATCTTCTGGTCTGGGAAAAAAGTCCCGGCTTGCAGCTTCCTGAACAGGCCTGTGTTCCGAAAGATCCATGCGTCATGCACCTTTCCAGGCCAGCCTGCATTAATATCAATGAAATGCCCACAGTGATCCCCAAGCACCTGGAGAACCATAGAGAAATACCCCTTCCGATTAACGTACTTGGAGGCTAGGTGGGCTGGTGCCAGAATTGGAATATGCATCCCATCTATCACCCCTCCGCAGTTAGGAAAACCCATTTGTGCAAAGCTAGCCACAATGTCATGCACTTTACCCAAAGTCACGGTTCTTCTGAGCAGGATGCAATTAATGGCCCTGCAAACTTGCATCAACATGAGTCTAACAGTCGACTTTCCCACTCCAAACTGATTAGTGACCGATTGGTAGCAGTCTGGAGTTGTCAGCTTCCAGATTACAATAACCATCCACTTCTCCACCATCAGGGCAGCTCTCAATCTCGGGTCCTTGCACCGCAGGGTGGGGGCGAGCTCCTCACAATGTCCCATGAAAGTGGCTTTTCTCATCCAAAAGTTCTGCAGCCACTGCTCATTATCCCAAACTAGCATGACTATGTGATCCCACCACTCAGTGCTTGTTTCCTGAGCCCTAAAGTGGCATTCCACGGTGGTGAGCATGTCCGTGAATGCCATAAGCAGTCTCCTATTGTATGCATTACTTGTGTCGATATCATTGTCGGAGTCCTCACAGTCAGTTTGGCTCTTAAGGAGTAACTCGACTGCCAAATGTGACGTGCTGGCGAGACTCGTCAGCATATTCCTCAGCAGTTCAAGCTCCATTCCCACAGACCAAAATGGAAGACAGAGCACACAGTACAAAAAAAGTTAAAAGATGGCACCAAATGTGGATGGAAGCACAGGGATTGCTGAGATGTGAACCGATGCATCACGGAGCATTGAGACAGGACCTAGAATGCCCTGCACCCTCTTCCCCCTTCCCACAAGCCACAGCACCAGAATGGGAAGAGGGGCTTTGTGGGATAGCTGCCCATAATGCACTGTTCCCAACGCTGCTGCAAGTGCAACAAACGTGGCCATGCCAGTGTGCTTGCAGCTGTCAGTGTAGACTTGCTGCAGTGCTTTCCCTAATGTGCTCTCTGAAGGCTGGTTTAACTTAAAGCGCTCTATATCTGCAAGTGTAGCCATGCCCTAAATTAGCTGTTACCCATCAAGAAAGAGATCTTGGAGTCATTTGCAGTACTCAGGAAGCACTAGGTTTCCAGAGTACTGCAAATTCATAAGAATCCTTCTCACTGTGCCTGTATCATCTTCATTCTCCTACTTCAGAAGACTTAAAAATTATCTCCAGTCATCAATGGGACAGGCACAACTGAATAATGCAGCCATCCTTAACGTGCATCAAAATAATACCAGGGAACCTAAATGTAAATAAAATTGCTGACAGTTTCATCCAGAAAGCTACAGTGAAACATAGTTTCTTTAAACTGGGATGTTAGTGAAGACAGATTGTAGGTGATTGCAATAACCTTAATATGCCGTAATTCATGATAATGTAATTATGTCGTTAAGAATAATTGAATCATTGTTAAGACAGTAAAGATCCAATGGTAGACACATTCAATAATTAGAAAATGAAAGAAGTGTATAAATATGCTGAACATAGCCTCCCCCCAAAACTGGCAGAATGCCCCCCCACCCCCAACACTCTCACACGCCTCTTCAAAAACACCCACTAGAAAAAACAAAAAAGTCAGCAACTGTGGACACACTTGTTTCAATTTAGCTTAAGCCAGTCCCTAACTGACTTAAGCTAAATCAAAATAAGCCTGAAGCAGAATGAGTGTCCACGTAGCCTTTTGTACCAGCTTAATTTAGTTTAAGGTGTAATTTTTAAACTGAACTGGTGGAGCTCTGCATTCAGACAAGCTCTTAGGGTAGGTCTACACTGGGTGGGTGGGGCATAGCTGAAGTTGGCGTATCTTAGGTCGATTTACCTGGCCATGAGGACGGCGGCGAGTTGACCACTGCTGCTCCCCCATTGACTCCACTTCCACCTCTTGCTCCGGTGGAGTTCCGGAGTCAACAGCAGAGCGATCGATTTTATCATGTCTACACTAGACACGATAAATCGATCCCCAATAGATTGATCACTACCCGCCAATCCGGCGAGTAGTGTAGACGTACCCTTAGTTTCCATTTGTCCTTGTACTTCAGCAGTCTCCTCATTCATGTCACCATAGCTCACAGAGTACTTTTGGTTAGTTAATGAATATCAGTTTTAGTCATTATTCTATTGTAGCAGTGTCTAGATGCCACAGTCATAAGCAAGGACACACAATAGTTAGCTGAACAGTTTCCATAAAATGAATAACAAATAAGGTTGCCAACCTTCCAGGATTGGTCTGGAGTCTCCAGTAATTAAAGATTAATCTTTAATTAAAGATTACGTCATGTGATTAAATCTCCAGGAATATGTCCAACCAAATTGGCAACCTTAAAAGGTAGATTTACCTTAAAAACTGCTTGACAGTGAATCTTTAAGGGAGGGAGGGAAGAAGCAAAGCACATGCTGTACTAGGTAGCATGGAAAGCTCTATTTTGGAGTTCTGGTGCTCAGCATTGTTTGTGATTAAAACAAACATGAAGAAGCTGACAGCTATGTTCCCAGTGTCAGCAGAATGAAAAATCTCATTCAAGAGCCCAATTTTCAGATCTGCTAAGCACCTGCTGTTCTCATTGAGGTCAGCTGGTGCCATGGGTGCTCCATTTGCACTGTCTAAGATTTTGAAACTGGTTTTAGACACAACATTGTGCTACAGTATTTGGCACCTTTTGTCATGTTTGTTTTTTAACCCTCAATGCCATCTTTTGATTAACAGTTTCCTTTGCTGGAGTACATTCGGATTTTCCTTTGGATGTTCACGGCCACTGGTGACACTAGCATGCCATTTGCTGCTTACAATAGTTTTGTTTATAGGCTGCCAGCATAATGGAATAAAACCCTCTGGTATCCATCATTTGTAAAAATAACTGGTCTCAGTGTCTCTTCCCTTCATTTTAGAGATAGGTTATAAACGTGAAGATTTAACAGGCTATTTCGGTGAAGGGATAAGATTTTTTTAAGATTCTAGTCTTTGTATATTTAACTTAATGTCTTCATACTGCTTACTTACCTACATCTGTCTGCCAGAACAAAATCTGTCTGTATTTTACAACATGCAGTCTTCTGCTAATTCACATGTATAAGTTGCATTAAGTTAATGAGATTCACATGTTCTCTTTTTGATATGCACATTCCCATGAGTGAGCATTAAGTTCTTATCCTGGTAGCTCAGTAGTTATCGGTTTCTAGTTTAATTCTATTATATGTAGAACAGGAAGTTTAAAAAGTTTTAGCTAAAAAAAAAGCATTTGAAACAATTGTCATTTTTACATTTTGGTTAATACTCACTACATTCTGCATTTGCAGAAAGGTAAAGGTCAAAAAAGGATTCTATCTAATAGTAATTGATGGTGAGTTTTTTCCTGTGACAGCTGCCAAGATTGACGCTGCTAAGAAACCAAAGATCTCCACTGGGTGATACAGCCCAAGCAATGGAACAAAAGCTACCCTACACCTATAGCCTGCCTCAGCCCTGCTTTGTAGAGGCCCTCTAGGAACAAGAAATCAGGTTAGACTCCACACTAATGTGGTTTTTGGCATCTCTGCCAAGATGGCATTAAGTGCTAAACATGCTGGCTAATAGTGACACATGAAACCACAAACTTATTTTATATAGGCCACAAAACTGCCTTGATTTGGTAAGCATGTCTCAAAGTCTAATTTCAAGATAGTAGTTCACACTATACAGAGGCCTCAGTTGAGACTGACAATATGTTCTAATAAGATAGAGGTGTTTTACTGCTATAAATTGTGATTGGTCTAGAAATTCAGTGTCAACCTAAGAGTTTAAGAAGTACTTGTTAAGTTTTTGGTTTTTTTTTTACTTTCCATTATTTATAGTACATTATAAACGAAAGGCCATAACAGACAAGTCCCCCCTCAAGTCGTGCAGAAAGAGATGGAAGACGGGGGAGAGAAATTACTTCTGTTTTGTTTGTTAAGTATGTGGAAAACATCAGTTCTCCTCCCCTATCCTCTTCATCATTCATCCTGGTAAAAAACAGATGACTAAATGTTGCACCTGAGCTGATAAATTTTAAACAGTTTTGCAATCCTGGAATAACTCTTGTACATACAGTTACCCAGCATCTGAAGAGATCCAAAAAGCACTTTACAACATTCACACAGTGGATAAGGTAACATTATTAAATCTGACCACTTACGCAAGTAGTATTTTTTTGTTGACAGAGAATCTGAGTTGGAGCTGTAATTTTTGAAGGCTTTCCTGTTTTCCCATTTATATGTTAAGTGAAAGGGATCAACTGAAAATGAGACTTGTGCTCCTTGTTGAGATGCATACCCATTGTTATTGTTAATATACTGGCTCATTACCCCCAATATAAAGCCTCATAATCAACTAGTCTATCAGCAGCCCCATTTGTTTATTCTAAGGTTAATTTTATAGTCATTTGCTACTTCTGAACCAAGTGATGCAGCACTAAAAGTAAAGTTGTCTGGCATAGTGTCTTCCCAGTGAGACTCAAATCACCCCCAACAAAAACAAAAAACACAACAACAATGGAAATGGGAGCATCCATTTGACTCTCTCCATTCAGATGTTGTATACAATAAGGTCCCAACCTAGAATACCTTTACTCTTTTGAGGAGTGACTATTTTCCACTAAAATTATTTGGATTATTAATAGTGATTTCAAGATATCAAACAATAGGAGGTTCTTCAACTATGCCTGTGCTCCTGAAGTGTTTAACTAATTTAGGCTATATGCTCCATTTTGGTAATGAGTAGACAGGGTTAAAGTCTTAAAAGTTAATGCATATCATAGGCAACCATCCAGGAAGTGTAATAAGCAGCTGTTCGTATGGCAACATATGAGAACTGATCAGAAATTTCCAAGCAAATTATTTTTCCATCAGAAAATGCCAATTTATCGGCCAATTGGGCTCCTGGGTAGAATTTCATTTTATTTTTTTTAACTGTTCCAATTATTTCACAAATTTGGTTTTTGATTTCCCTTTCATGGAAAATGTCTACGTTTTTTTCCAAAATTGAACAAACTCTTCACCCCTCCCTACCCCTGGCAAAAACAAAAAACAAAAAACAAAACCCAAAACAACCAAGACAAGCAGTCAGAATTTCCCTCCCATGGGAAATTCTGATTTTTACCAACCCTATTAGTTATACCAAAACAAGATTTCAGAACTCCAAATAGCAAGCAGTTATCATATATAACTCCCAACTGAAAACAGCAAGGTCCATTTAAAACTAACTAAATAAAAATCAGTATCACAATATGATTCATGCTTTTCTCAGTACTGTGTGTGCTGCACTTCTACACAGTGGCAGGCACAGTCATATGCATGTTGCACACTGGATGTGTACCGTTGGCCGGGACAGGGCAACCAGCAGAGGTAGAGGGCAGTTTGCCCAGGGAACCCTGTTCAAGAGGCTCCCAAACCAAGGGGGTGTTGCGACCTGGCGCACTGGGTTGCAACAGCATCAATGAAATTTGGCCAAGCAGCCCCTCCATCATGACAGAGGGGCAGCCAGGCCAAATCTGAGTGGTTCCATGCTAAGTTGAAGTGAAAGTGGTTCAAACATGTGTACCATATGGATGTGTATACCATACCCTCTGCTTCTACTGTACATAGAGAAAGATTTTCAAGAGTGCTCTGCTATATCTGGGAATATATACACATACATTAAGTTGCCAGACTGTCAAGAGAGTATTTGGAATCCAGAAGCTCCTAAAGAGAAAAAAGAAACTGCTGGAGGCAGAACTGTAATAGCCCAGAGACTTTCCCCACAGTAATTTACCAGGGCAAGTGAAACTAGTGCAAGCCCCATTTTGCACTGGGGCAGCATTTTCTACATTAGAGACTGGCACCAATACTGATATCGTTCCCTAGTCTAGACAAATCCTTAAAATCTCCCTCATCACTTTCTGAAAACCTCCCTTCTTCAAGCTGTTAGAGGCTTGTGTATAAACTTCGTGAGGAGAAGCTGAATTAAGGCACAGGCACTATGCGCCAGTGCCTAAAGCCCTAGCTCCCCCTAGAGTCATTGGATTATAACTGAATCTCAATGCTCCTTAATTGTTTTTTAAGTTTCTAGTCCTCATGGCTTTCAAACTGGTCTTCACATGAGACAAGTGCAACTGATGAAGTGATATCCACCTTAATCTGCAGGAAGCCTGAAACAATATCTCCAAGAGATGTGACTTGCCCCATTCATCCCAATGGGTCTTAACTACAAGACCCACTGCTGTGAGGTGCCCAGATATCATCCCAGCAGAGAGCTCAAGGGATGGCTGGAGAAGAATGCAGCAAATCTTGCCCATCTAGGCAGATAATCCCTGAAATTGGACTAAGTATTGACCCCCCCCCCAATCACCCACACCTCTCTGGGTGGGGGAAGAGAGGACTGACCCTGCTGATACTCAGGGGGTCAGGCCAATTTGCTCCTTGTCACTGCCTCTCTGAAAGCAGAGGGGTTGCATGGTGGCTTTTACCTCCTGGGAGCAGTGGGAGAGATTCTTCCTCTTAAGAGTGGTATCCCTTGCCACTACCCCTGTTTGCTGTTATGGAAGAGGGGGCCCCTTTCCAGTTGATCTGTGGCAGTGCCTCATGTCATGATGTGGCTAGGGTCCTCAATCACCTTAACATAACCCTGCCGGAAGGAGCACTCCCATGGGACTTTAACCCAGTAGGCAAATGAAGATAGCAGGTCTTGTAGGTAAGCCCTGGACTTGGAATTGAGAAACATGAGTTCTGTTCCTGGCTTGGCCAAAAGATGATTATTAAGTATTTTAGGTGCTACTGAAATACAAAGTCCTAACCAAGACTGGGCCCCACTGTGTGCTGTGCCACACACATAGTCAGAGCCTCTGGCATATCAATTTAACAATCGAAACCAGGTGAGACAGAGGGTTGGAGGGGAAACAGAGGCATCAAGGAGAGATATGACTTGACCATGCTCAGACAGCAGGTTAGTGCAGAGCTAGGGGTAAAGTCCAAGCAGAGGGTGCAGCATAGTGGGGCTGGAACCTGGGGTGCTGCTGCACCCCCTGGCTTAAAAGTAGTGATAACAAAATACTAAATGCATGGTTTCATCATTGGCGCTCCCACTAGGAAAAACTGTTCCTGCACCCTTGGTGCAGCATACTCACAGCTTCATGCCCAAGGCACAGTGTGGTGAGAGGGGGAGAAAGACACCTCTTCATTTAATTTTACAGCCACTTTCAGACAGCTAGTGCCATGGGGGTGCTAGCCAGGGGGAGGGATCCCAGCACCCCCAATGAGATTCTGCCCAGCCTCCACTGGTCCCCAGCTTCCCCATCATTGCTTTCCACCGAGAAGAGGCAAAGTTCATGCACCACATACTGTACTTGAGCCTGAACTGTGCCTCGGTTTCCCCATCTGTAAATGACAGCTAACAGGCAGCCAGAATCTGCAGGGTTTGGAAACAAAGGGGAGGGAAACTTCTGTTGCAAGACTGGGAAATAGACAAGGCCTTGCAAACAGGCGCATGCACAGTCCTCCAAGACCGGAGGCCACCCAGCTATTCATCCACATCACGAAGGTGGTTACGTGCCTTCATCGTTCAGTTGTTCCTGCATGGCTGGCGCTTCCTCTGCACTCCGGGCTACCTGAGCAGCAGAGATAGCAACGGAAACAAAGGCAACAGCCCCAGGTGGAAGACTGCGGCGGCTCCTTTAAGAGGCCATCCCGGGGGAGCCGCTCCTTCTGTGGCACTGCTGCAGAAACCACGGCGAGCCGCGAAGAGGCGGCACCCGGGCGAGGCTGCACAGGACAGAGGCAGCCGCGCCCCCTCCCTTCCCCCTCCGGGCCTCGCGTGGCTCAGCAGAGGGACAGTGCAACTTTCTCCCCAGCCCTGGGACCTGCACCGCGGAACGCTGAGAACTCGGCCATAAATATCCCAGCTTAATTCTGAGCCAGCATCAAATCCACTTAGCAGACTTAGCCCTGAGTCGTCAAGGCTGCAACAAGGGAGCCCTGGGTGGGCTGGAAAGGAAAAAAGCGTCATTCAGGGACCGCCGGCTGAAGAGTTTATTCTCCTCTTCCTACGGCCCGCGGAACCCGAAACAAGGCACCCACGGGTGGGGGGGGATTGCTAGGACAGGGTCTTAGAGCTGCAAAGGGCCCTTCTGTCTGAAAACAAGCGCCCCCGGCACTGAGGCCTGGCATCTGCTCTCCAGGCTGGTTATTCAAGGAGCTGCGGTTTTCTCAGCTGGCCTCAGGGTTTGGCTGGTTGGAGAGACTCAGGGAAGAGGCAGCCCAGAATCGTGTTAAACCCAACGGTTCAGTGAACGTGTCTCCAGCGGGCAAGCAGCGCGGTGGTGTCACCGCGATAAGGTGCAAAATCTACGCAAGGGAGTCAAAACACTGGGCAACAGGCGCTTGCGAGGCAAGCTGGGGACTCTGAGCAGGGAATTAGAAGTCACTTCAGTACAGCTCTGGGAATTATTATTTTTTAAATAGCTGAAACAAACAACGTCAGAGCGCCACGGGACAGCACATGGGAGGAAGGCTAAAAGGCAGTGCTTGGTATCCTAGCGTAACCCATCCTCCCCCGTTTGAAAAAATACTGTCCTCATGGGTCGAGCTGATGACATGCCTTTGGGTTTATTCCTGGCATGCAGATACCCTGGAGAACCTTGGCCTTTCCAAGAGCGATGGGGCTGGAGTAACGCTATCCCATTCAGACAGCTAGAGGTCTTGGACATCCATGCTTCACCGAACCTCACTTCGTTAGGACACGTTGTGGACAAAGCCTCCTCCCATCACAAACTCACTACTGGTTATCAAAAGAGGCACACGCAGGGGCAGTCATCACGTGTGGAGGCGACAAGAGAGAAAGGGGCAGAGAAGGGTTTGTTTCCACCACAAAAGTGGTCACGCTAAGATTTGTACTCTTGCTTCTATAGCAACGATTTCCCTCTGCCCCACGGAAAGGCGTGTTGAAAACACACAAGCCAAGGAGAAGTGAATCCTCATCACCTCCCGGGAAGAGCACAATGTGGATTTTAAACAATTTTGCCAAAGCAGCACGCCACCACCTCCAAGGGTACGATATACCCCGCAGGCAGGGTGCGCGCTATTTTAGGCCATTGATATTTACTTTGGTAATTCACAGGAAAACCAATGAAGCCCGGGAGATCAGAACTGCACAGGATTTACTGCCAGGTTGTGTCTTATCTGCAACAAAGACACCCCACGCCCTTCTACTTCATGAAGAGGAGCGGAAACATTCACCTGCAGCAGAGAACTGGCAAAGTGCTATTTCACTTCTCCCGTTGTCAGAGCTAGTAAGAAACACCTTGTGCTACTGGTGTCCTGGTTATGCAATAATACTAATGTGTCAGCAAATGTGCCTTCGTTGGGGTATTAATGAGTAAGCAATTAGAGATGACAGTTAAAGATTAAGCTGTTTTGGTGAAATGAGAAAAGCCCAGGACTGCAAGGCACAAGTTTATAAATATAAAGAACCAAAATGTATCCGATTACAAACGGCCCATTGTGTTGCAGTGGGAGAGAGAAGTGGGCTCATAATACGATGCATGCTTTGCCCACTCCACTCAAGTCAAACTAATTCCTGATTACTATTTCACAACCAAGTCAGGCCAGTGTAACTACTTCAATTCTTGCTGTTCCTAAAAATCTCGCGCAATTAAGCCGCGTTCCCTGCGCGGAAAGAAGCACATGATTAAGTACAAAGTATAGAGTCTGTAAATAGACGCAGAGGTTGAGAGCAAACAGGTCTCCAGGATGAACCCGTTTATATTGAACTAGTCACAGTTGGTAAGGTGGCCATCTGCCAATGTTTACTGACCTTTTCTGTGTGCCACTTTCATTAGCTGCGGAAGAGACAGCTGTCTACACTGACAGAGGGGCCGCAAAAGCTACTCCAGCTCCCCTGGTAACAGCGGCTGAGAATTTATCAGTATGTCCGCTGAACGCATTAGATACCCCACACACTAACCCATATGGGGAGCGCAAGAGGGACAAATATGCCATTAGGCTCCCCTCAAACTAACAAGCCAATGCTCCATGGTGGGCCGGTATCCCAAGAAATGCGTTCCACGGACACATTCGGGTTGCCCAGATATTAGAGAGTTTGGTTTTGGAGGTTGGGTCCGGGAACCTCCCCTGGGCACGGCTGGGCGAAGAGGAGAGGCCCGCGGGCTGCCTCCAGGCCAGCGCTTGGAGGGGAGCCGGGCTGCAGGGAGAACGGCCCCGAGGAAGATACCAATGGCCCCAAGAGGTGACAGTCACGCATTTCCTCTGCATCTCCCTCTACTCTAAAACACCTTGCGGCTGCTGCTGCTCTGCGCCTAAGTGCATCCCAGACAGCTCCATCCCGAGCGCAAAGCGCTGCCCGGGGCTCTGGAGCGCGTCTGGCTGAGCGCAAAGCAGCAGGAACAGCTTTACTAGAAGGAGTTAAGAGCGGGATCTGGCTCCAGTGTTCACCGGAACTTGCCCCGGCTAGAAATCCCCACCTACCCTGCAATATCTGTGCCTCGGATACTGAGCCTGGGGGGAACGACAATCCACGCAGCCGTGTGCTTTAGCAACACCACCTACTAGCCCCTGAACCAGTTCCCGCGAGCCCGCCAGCCCATTAACCGGAATGGGACTAACTCTGGGGCGCAGGCTGCAGAGCGTGGGGATGCTTTCCGGGTGTTTTGTGGGGTGGGGGAAGAGGACCCTGTGACCAATGCATCGACAGACCCTTAGAGAGAAGGCCAATAACCCCCAGCCAGCTCTTACTTTTCGTGCTGCGCGTTTTCCTGGATGGCCCCCAGAATCGCCAGCCCTGGCCCCGCCGGATACGCAGGGAGGATGCCCTGTTGCAGCCTGCATGTGGCCAGGTGTCTGTGATGCTCGTCCTGCAGGCAGGCGTTTTCGTGGTACAACTTGGACACTTGCTGCTCCAGCTCGTCAATCCTCCGCTTCTGCTTCTCCAGCAGCTCCTGCTGCGTCTCGATGATCTTGTTCAGCTCCTTCAGGTAGCCCGCCGCCTTGCTGGGGTTCTCCGCCGGGCTCTCCATGGCCTGGCCGGCCACCGACCACGCCACCCGCCCTTGCCACCCTTTGGCGGCTTTGGGAAGGGGCGGGAGGCGCTGGCCGGGCTGCTCCGCTGAGAACTTAAGACGGGGTGGGGGGATAAATAACGCCCCGGGCAGGGCCACTCCTCCGCTGGTAGCCGGCTACCTGGAGCTAGGGATGCCCAGGAGAGCGCCGGAGCGGCACGCAGCGGCTCCGACTCCGGGCCGCCATTGCTGGTGCTCGGCTTCCTCCGCCTGGTCCGGACCGAGGGGACTGAGCCGGCCGGGGCTGCAGCCGGGGCTGTGTCCGCAGCAGGAGCCGCCGCTCTGCGTCCGCCTTCTCCTTGAGCCCCGCCAGCGGGAGCGGGCTCAGCCTCTCGCCTGCGGATCTCCGCGCCGCCGGGAAGCCGCCGCCAGCAGCAACAGCAGCAGCGGCGCGCAGCCCTTCAGAGAGCAGGACACGGGAGGCGAGGGGCTGTGCCTGATGCCCGGCTGATCGCCCGGCGCAGCCCTCGCCTCCCTCTGCCTGGCCCCCACCGCCACACGCGCAGCCCGAGTCCCTCTCAGCCCCGCGGCTGATGCGCTTTAAGTAGCAGCAGCTGCCTCCGCCGGCGGCCGCGCGGAGTTTGCAAAGTGGCGGCGGGTCGGGGGCCGCGAGCGGGGCTGAGCGGCAGGAGAGGGGCTGGCGAGGGGGGCACTGGACGCATCCCAGCGCTGCCCTGCGAGAGCAGCCGGGCTGATCCACCCCCCTCCCCTGGGCACGGGCGAAGCGGAGGATCGGACCGAGGGGTGGCCAGCGGGCAGCCTCCGGGCCAGAGATCGGAAGGGAGCCGGGCTGCAGAGAAGACGGCCCGGAGGAAGATACCACCGGCCCCAAGAGGTGACAGCCAGGCACCTCCTCTGGGCCGTCCCCTTTCAGAAGCAGGGTGGTCTTGCGCTGCACCCAGCCCGGCTCCACCGCTGAAGGAGAGATGCCCACGGTGCATTTAGTGGAAAAGTCCTCTCCAAGCTATGGGGAGGGGAACCCCAGGTGCAGGTGGAAACTTCTTTAAACTTCATTTTGGGGGGGGGGCGCGTTTCACTTTCACTAGACAGCCCTGTCCTCCTTCCCCAGCGAGCTGGGGAGCAAATAGAGTGAAGAAGGGTTTTTTTAAGGGGGAGGGAGTCCTCCTTTAAACGGCAGGATCCTTCACTAGGTGTGTTACAGCCATGCACCTACCCATCACTCACCCCTTCTGACCCTGCAGAAGGCGGGGAGTGGCATGTAACACAGCTCTGCCATTCCGGGCTTAAAGGCAGGCCAGAGATTGCCTAAGGCCATGCTGCATTTTTAGAACCATCGACCCAGCCATCAGCGATGCAGGATTATGAGAGTCCTACTGGAAGAATAAGGCTTCCTGCTGGAACATGGGAGTTATTACTATTCAAATAGCACCAGTGTGCTGGGTGCTTCAGAGATGTGACCTCTCTCCCAGCCTGCCTGAAGTCATACTTGCTGGGAGTAGTAGTGCAGTGCACCAAAGAGGCAGTCTGCCTCTTCCAACAGCCTCCTTGACATTTCAAACCTCTCCTAATAGAAACTGTGGACTGTCAAGATTGCATCAGGCTGGAGAAAGTTATGGAGAATCATGTCCCTCCCTGTCCCACGGCTAAGTCCAGGAGAATGGATGCAGAGAGTGCTTAGAGCAGGGGTGGCCAACCTGTGGCTTCAGAGCCACATGCGGCTCTTCAGAAGTTAATATATGGCTCCTTGTATAGGCACCGACTGCGGGGCTGGAGCTACAGGCTCCAACTTTCCAGTGTGCCCCCGGGGTGCTCACTGCTCAACCCCTGGCTCTGCCCCTACTCCACCTCTTCCTGCCCCCTCCCCTGAGCCTGCCATGCCCTTGCTCCTCCCCCTCCCCAGAGCCTCCTGCATACCAAGAAACAGCTGATTGGGAGGTGCAGGGGGAGAGGGGGAGGCACTGATCTGCAGGGCTGCCGGTGGGTGGGAAGTGCTGGGAGTAGGGGTGGGAGAGCTCGGGGGGTGCGTGGGGGCTGCTGATGTATTATGGTGGCTCTTTGACAATGTACACTGGTAAATTCTAGCTCCTTTTTAGGCTCAGGTTGGCTGCCCCTGGCTTAGAAAAACAGAGAGGCTTATAAAGGAAGTGCCAATGGTGATGTAGCAAGGAGAAGGATGATGGAGATGTGAGGAGACTCTGTTTTCTTTTCCTTTCTCTCCCCGCCCTACTTCTTTCTCTTCCTTCATCATCAAGTCACTTCTTCCCTTCAAAGAAACTTTAAGTTTTCATTGTCTCTGAATTGTGTTGCTGCTCTTGACACTAATTCACTGGTCCCCTCCTCTGCTGAGTCAGCTCTTCTGGAGGCTGCAATTTTTCCTTCTTTGCCAGGATACACTGCCTCTGGAGCATGGCTGATTCAGCAGAGTGGAAACCAGAGGGCTAGTGGCAGCAAGGCTACTATATTAGGCAGAATTATCAGACCTCTCCCCCATCCACAGGCCCAGCAGCTGAAAATTTTCATAGCATTTTTTTTGCAGTATAGAATATTAAAGACAGACACATACCTCACCAAGCTACAGCATTGTGCTCATTCTGATTTCTTTTCCCATCTCCCCAATACAACTGACTTATGAACTCAGGGGAAAAACAAACCAATAAAAATCCTGAAATGAAGAGATTCCTCTCTGGCAATTAGTCTAAGTGTATTAAAACTTTTATTTTCAAAGGTATATGAATCATCAAGTCTCATTATTTCACCTTAGATGTAGTTTCCTGCACTAAAGGGCTGTTTTCCTTAACAGACTAATTGAATCATGAAATAATGTAATGTATAGCACCAGTGAAGACTAACAGTCCTGTGAATGGGCAGAAAAAGCCTTTTGGTCTGCTGAATCTTCCATAACCTCTGTTAAATACACTACAACTACACTACACCACATCCACCCTAATTGAATTTGGCCTTGTTAGCACTATGAAAAGTAATTTTCCCTCTGTTGATATTCACCCCTCCTTGTCTACTGTTGGGAATTGGACTCCTTAGCACTGACCCCCCCCCCCCGACTTGGTAAAGCAACTGCCATCTTTTCATGTGCTGTGTTTTTATACCTGCCAACTGTATTTTCCACTCCATGCATCTGATGAAATGGGTTTTAGCCCACAAAAGCTTATGCCAAAATAAATGTGTTAGTCTCTAAGGTGCCACAAGGATTCCTCATTGTTTTTACTACAACTATTGTAACTCATACAGAAATTGATAGGTTAAGGCTAACACCTTCCACAACTTGATTATCTTTGCCTCACTAGAAAGCTGCTGAAAATTATTGCGGCTCCTGGCAATGAAGCACTGTCTATATTGGTGGTTTTCAGCACTAAAACTTTTGTTGTCCAGGGGGTTGTTTTTTCACACCCCGAACGACTAACATTTTAGCACTGAAAGTGGCAGTGTAGACACAGTCTTCGAATGTTTCAGAAAATGTGTAAACCTACTGCAGCTCATCACATTGGAAAAAAGTGTGTACAATTTTCATACAAATTGCTGAAGAGATGTAAAACATGAAGAATCTTGCATCTCAGCTATTCCCAGTTGAACAAACTGCACCATATTAATTGATGCAGCCAGGTTATTCATCACTAGGTTAAATCTAGCAGTAAAGAGTGGAGAAATTCATCTATTCATAATAAAATGCAAATTAGGACACCCAAAATTCATTAGTGTAGCTGCACACATTAAAGGCTTATTAAGTATTTCACATGCGGAAGCATAACAGCCATTAGTACAACTAGTATCTGCTTAAAAGACATTTCTGGTAGATAGAAATTCCTGTGTCCCAGGCAGCATTGGCATAAGTGACACTAAACTTGATTGAAAGAAACATTTTCCTCTTCCTGGGGTTACTATTTTAACTTCTTCTACAGATAAAAAACAGAAGCTCCTCATTTCTTCAACTACAGAGCTATGTCATGTTTACATGGCTAGTACCCTTTAAGATAAGCCACTAGAGGAATAAATAAGCTAAATCAGAAAGGTCCCAGCTGTCTGTCAGAAGCCTCTCCTTTCCCTGAGAGGATACCAGTAGTTTGTCTACCTTCCTGAGTTCATTAACAGGCTAATGAGATCTGCCTGCTGTCAGTCAAAAGTCCAGCTGCTTTTTCTCAGCCAAACTAGAGAGGGAGGAACTCACACCCACCCAGCAGGAATTCTACTCTGAGGGACCCACCAGCTGGCCTGGAGAGAGAGAGCACATCCAATCTTCAGAGGCTCCCTAAAAGCAACAGCTGGTTTCCTAGACCCCCACTAGTGCCCTGATGCATTGCAAACGCAGGGTAGTAGCCCTATAAGGTCAATTTCAATGGTCCCTTGATTCCCAAAGGGCCTGCATGCCACATCATGTTGGATACATTAAGACAATGTTCAAACTCAGAAAATAAGCATATTAATGGAATCAGTAACACATTCAGTTTCCATACCAGTGTGGGGCAGGTGCAAGCAGTTTGTTACAACAGACCCAGCTGTACTGTAGAACAATATAGGGAATTCCAGCCTAATCTGTTTAAACATGGAAGCTACAGAAACAGCATTTTGCTTATTTGCAACCCTATTACCTTGGGATAGGACCCTGCCCATTTTCAGAAGCTAATCAGGGCCTGGTCAATTCTTGCATGGGAAAGTGCAGGGAAAACGTGCGTGCTGTTGATCCTTTTAGGAGGAGGACTTTCCCCGTCTAACCAGTGATGAAGAAACACCCCTTATCAGGGTGAGGAGCCACTGTGCTTTTACCTGAGATGTATTATACCGCAGCTTGACCTCTTATGGTAATTCACTAGCCCATGGCACTATTTGCATGAGTAAAGGTGTGAAATCCAGTGTCCTGGCTAAGTAGTGATGGAAGGGCCCAGAAAAGAAGACTATCATTAAGATACTTGCTCATTTTATTGCCTTGAGTGTTTACCCTACATCTGGTTCTCAGTTTATGATTATGGGGGAAGGATGGTCTTATTACTATTACAATAAATTAGATTCGGGTGATATGAGTTCCATTCCTGGATCTGTTACAGCCAGACTTGCGGGAAGGAACCAGACGCAGACAGCTTGTGTGTTCAGGAAAGCGCCCCGCTGTGAGGCGTGGCAACCTTTTTATTCTTTCAGTTACAGCGTCATGCATAGCTTACAGCCTTGTTTACTTGTTTCGCATTGGTGGAGGACTCTTTCTTCCCCCTTTCCCCCCACCCGCTGCATGTGGGCAGAGCGTGCTATACTTTCCTAATCTTGTGATAATATGGAGTCAGCATTCTGAGGCGAATCAGCATTTTGTGGCAAAAGGGGGTTTTGCAGGGGGCGGTTTCTGGTGGTTTGCCAGCCAGGACCGATCCCTACACAGACTTCCTATGAGAGCTTGGGAAATCACTTAATCTGTTTGTGCCTCAGTTTCCCCATCTGTAAAATAGTGATGATATTTCCTCTCTCCTGCCCTTTGTCTGTCCACTTAGACTGTAAGTTCTTGGGAGCAGGGATTGCCTCTATTTATGTTTGTATGGCCCCTAGCACAATAGTTTTCCGATCATGGTTGAGGCCTCTAAGTGCTACTATAATACTAATAATAATTTGCTAGAGCCTGTTGGAAACTTGAATTCCTGTTTCTAATGAAATTCTGACATTTCAAAAATATTTGTTTTGATACAGAATAAAAAAAGAAATGTTGATGTTTCCCACACAACAGGAATTCCAAAATTTCATTTAGAAAAGTCAAAACATTTCAGTTTGACCTTTTTGAAATATTTCCAAAGCTCCCCAAGCTGCCTAGAGAGTCTGAGAGCTGGGCTGTCTCAGAGCTGGGAGCCTGGACATCCTGATTCCCCAGCTCCCTGGCTCTTCATCATCCCACAAGGGGGCTGCTGAGAAGTTGCCTGGTAGATGAGCTGCCTGATTTCCATTGGAATTTTATTAAAGACAACATGTTCCTGTGGAACAACTCAGTGTTGATGTATTGGCACTTTCCAATGGAAAAATGTTGCATCAGAACATTTCCAAACAGTTCTATTATTTACACATGCCCGAACTCTGATGTGCACATGCAGACTCTGATTTGCCTTTTTAAATCAGGATTTGTAAGCACAAAGTTGTTCTTGTACCCATGCCTGCCATGTATAAGAGCGCTCAAACATTTTTGTGTGTTCTTTTTTAAGACTGTTGCCTTAGGTGGTCTGCAGTGTTGTTGTAGCCATGTTAGTCCAGGACATTAGAGAGACAAGGTGGTGAGGCAATATCTTTTACTGGACCAACTCTGTTGGTGAGAAAGACAAGCTTTTGAGCTTCCACAGAGCTCTGCCTCAGGTAGTTACATTCTATGTATCTGAAATTCTTCTGTAGTTTCAGTTGATTGTTGCTCTTAATTCACTGCCCTAAACGGTTGTGTAATGTTGCTATATGCTGTGGTGCCCTCCTTCTACTATGTTCCATGACAGTACACAGTTTGTGTTAATTTTCAGTCCTTCAAGAAAAGAGCAATGTCCATTATATTTTAACTGAAAATACCAGTGAAGACTGCAAGGCCATGAAGGTATGCTACTTAATCACATTAAGGAAAGAGAAATTTGGGGCAAGGCTCTGCATATAAGCAACAAGGCTATATACTTTCCATGCTATAAATTAGCTCAGTGCAACATTAAGGATGAGAAACCAAATCTCCAAAAATCAGGCAGTGCAGTGACTTGTGCTTAACCTTAACTCTGCCCCTGTCACTATGTCTTAAAAAATTGGAGGGGAAGCAATATTTACCCTTTTTCTTGCTGTGTTAATCTTTGCTGCATTATGTTCAGAGATTCAGAGATTTTTAAGGTCAGAAAAGTCTGTTATGATAATCTAATCTGACCACCTGCATAACACATGGAGAAGAACCTCACCCAATAAATTCTGCATCAGGGCCATAACTTCTAAATGAACTATAGCATATCTAAAACAAAACAAACAAACAACATGCAAAAGTGAGACGGAATCTACTTCAAATGATGGAGAAGCTGCCGTGTCACTAAGTAAGCTGTTCTGTGGGTTACTTACCCTTACTATTAAAAACTGGCACCTTATTTTTAGTGTGTTCTTATTTGGAAGCTGAAGACAGACAATCAATGGATATTATTATGCTTTTTTCTGCTGGATTACTATCAGAAATCTCTTCCCCTATGTAAGTACTTGCAGTCTTCTCTTGGATAAACTAAATAGATTGAGATTCTTTAGTCTCACATTACACAGCATGTTTGCCAGGCCTTGAATCATTTCACTATGGCACAGCCACACTCATGAGCAGAGGTGATTGGGAGGTGGAAAGTCCCAGATGGTATGTGTGGAAAGGGTACTCCATACAGTACAGTTCTTCTCCCCTGGCACTCTTTGTTTGGGAGAGGGACGAAGTCATTTGTTACGGTTTTATACCATCCTGAACATGAGGATTTTCTCTTGAAAACCCGATCTGGCATGAATGCTGCTTGAAGTAGCATTACGTTTTGTTGGGCCTGGTCTGTATGTGCTATTGTGCACCTGTGTGGGTCCTTCTGCAGGACTGGGAGTTCTTTTCCATAGAAGGCTCACCCCTGCCTCCTTCATGGGTCATTTAACCCTTCCCTTAAAGGGGAGACTGAAAGAATTCAAGAGGATTAACCTTGGAGTTTCCTGAGCTTCCACACCCTCTCCCTGGGACTGACCTGTCCCTGTGAGAATACAACTTGGATTTGTCTTTTTGACAGGATAGCATTAGATCCTCAATCTGCATTACACAACACTACCACAGTTTCACAGGTCTACCTAGCACAGAGAAGAATTAGTGTTCTTGCTTTTAGGCATTTACAAGCTAGGTAAAACATGGCAAGCAAACATGACACACGGAGAGATAACAGATCATATTTAGAGGCATACACCTATGGGGGTGGAGTGCAGTGTTCAGTCTGAACTCTGTTTTCTGACTTTGAGTGTTTAGTTTCTTAAATTTGGTGCATTAATTATTCCTACTTGTAAAACAGTTCTATTAAATTGATTTGTAAAGGAAATTAAAATTAAAAATATTTGCTCTTCCAACTTGCTTCAAAAGCTTAAAAGTTCTGCAGGCTTCATCAGAAGAATTGATCTGATGCTAATCAGTCTGGACATCTGATAAACCCAGTCATACTTAACCAAGTCTTTAATCCTGTGGGGTATGTAATAAAATTCTGTCTTTCTTCATATTTGTGGCTGTTTCTATTAATTCTCTTGGATGGTTAGGGTTGGTTGGTTTGTTTTTCTATTTAGAATTCCAGAGCTCAAAATGGTCTTTGACAGGAGAAACCATGTGTCCTGGACAGGAACAGTTGACATGCAAGCTCCTCAGGCAAGGACCACTTCTTCCTTTGGTCCTTTCATCACCGTCAATGCTTAATAAATAATAAATCACGAAGGGGCAGGAACAGAGATGGGAGAGACTGGGAAGGAATATTTCTGTCTATCTGTAATGTGCTTGTACAGTAAAGGGAATGCTGTTCAGAGGATCACACCTAGAAATAAATGTACGTGCAGCTGCTCAATTTCATGTATGAAAATAAGTAGTGAGGACATCTGTGTATGCTACTGCATGTTTGGTGTAGCAACAGTTGAATGTCCATGGAGACATGAGAGGAGAGCTTGCATGTGAATGTATTTCTGAATAGTCACCAGACAAGCATGAATGTGATTTTTAACTGTGTTAAGTTTCTGGGGTGTATATGGGGCTGTGAATAGACATTAACCATGCATCCCTTTGAGCCACTTAAAAATTGCCTGCAATTAGGATTCAGTGGGTTTGAGATATAGGCTCTACTAGGAACAGCCTAGATCTGGGAAATAATTGTTTAAGATTGAATTTTTGATACCTCAAATTCAGGATGCACTGGTCTGGAAAGACTTTTGAGCCCTCTTACTTTGGGATGCCTTGTGTTTATGATGCCCTGGATTACAATCTTTTTGAAGAACTGTCAAAAATCTAGGATAACCCAGATCTGGAATATCTTCCTGTGAGAACATTGTTTTGAAACACCTCCATTCAGCATATCCTTGCTTAAAGACATCCCAAGCTCTAGTCTCTGTAATATCAGACTGTCTCATGTTAGATATTATACACAATGAGTTTAGGAGGAATTACACTGAGTACCAAAAATGTATGTCCAAAATCAGACAACAGAAAAAGTATACTGTGCATGTGGAATTAGCAATTTATAGTGTTTGTAACTTTAAAGTTACTAAATGGAATATTTTTGAAACTTGTCCTATTTTTTGAGAGAAAAGGCAAGTTTGAAGATTCTCGCATTGGACAGTTTGGGGTTTTTTGTTTTAAGTTATCAGAGCATAAAAATTATGAATATTTTGGGGAAAGAGATTTTCTTTTCTCATGCTTTCATTGTGCAAAACAGACCAAGTACATTTTTCTAAAATCCCTCCTGCTCTTCTCAAAATTAGTCTTTTGGATTGGGCAGTTTTAACTCTAAGTAAATTTGCTTGAGCAAGGTGTGAGCAACTGAAAAAGTGGGATTAGAATAGAATCTGTAACTCAAATTTAGCTACAGAGGATCCATTAAATTTAGAATACAACCTTATCTTTGCCTCCTATAATTAAACAAGTTATTTTTTAAATAGGGCAGAAAATAAATTTCCCTTATTAAATAAATTAAGCTCTGACTCAAGCCAAATCAAAGCTGGACTGAATAAGGCTACTTTTTTAAAATGTAAGAGTTTAATTAACAAAGATGAGAAAGTCATGAATGATATAGCAAAATATAGGTCTAGCCATAATTTCATGTGAAGAAAAAAGTTAAGTATCAGAAAACAATACTTTACATTAGTTAAAGATGAATAGAAGGCTTATGAAAAGAAGTAGAGATCAAAAACTATAGAAACTGGGAAGCTTATTAATGAAAAAAATAAATATTGTCCTAAAATTATAACTGTGCTACAGTCACTGAAAGGTAAAAAAAAGATAGTGTGCTAAATTATTCATTTTCTCTGTTTTTGCCATTGTAGCTTAAAATGATCAGACATGATTTCATTGTGAAATCCTTCCTAGCCAAGTTTATGAAGTATTAAATACACAATATACAGTAAAAAAGTAAATAAATGCAAGCTCATTTTAAATAGCAAATAGGAACAGAGAGCTTTCTAGGAGAAGTCTAGTTTCCAGTAAGAAACTAAAAAGTAACAACTTATGAGGTAACACTGTCATATCAAATGATTGTTAACTGTCTTAAAGTTATAGCCATAATCCAACATTTTATTTTATACATTACGTCACAGGTATCACTACTTGTACTGCCTATAGTTAAGTTCACTCAACACTTTCATAATAAGAGACTGATTTCAGTGGTTATAACTTTGCAAACTTTAACCAGGAGGGCCGAAATGTTCCGTGCCCAATATCTGCCTCAAGTGGAATTATTTTGGAAAATTTCAGTAAAAACAGTTCAGCTCTTTTTCAGAACAAGATTACAGGAAAATATGTTGTTTTGCCCATGTAAAAAGAGATTCTTACAACCTTCGGGAAATGCTGGTGTCTCCAGACTTTAGAGCAGAGACTGTAAATTTGGCAGGGGGGTTGCCCTAGTGCCATGGATGTGCCTTTCAGTGTCCCCATCAAAATCTGCCCTAATTTGGCAACACTATAACCCCTGGACAAAACACAGTTCACACATTCTCAGAGACTTGTTAGAGTTGGGCAGCTACATTTTCTGAAGAGTGTCTGCACTGAGTATGCTCCATCCCCTCAGAGTTTCTATATGCAACTGTACTGCACATGTGTGCCATCCTCACAGAGTGACTGAGCATGTTCCATCCCAGGAATGCAGGAGATGCGCAGGATTTCTCTTACAATTACTTCACCTGACTGCCAAGGGCCACTACATCACTTAGCACAGGAAATGAGATAGTCACTTCTGTGTTCTCAATGGTCCTCCTGATGACAGGAGGAGGATGCATTTCAAATAGGCTGCAGAGGAGTGAGGAGCCAAGCCTGAAGGAGCATAGTGTCCATGGGAAGACTAGAACAAGGGGCTGATGGAGGTTGTGGGGACTGGGACAAGGAACTGAAGTGGAGAGAGACTGGGAAAAAAGAGTTGAGAGCTAGATGGGGAGACTGGAACTTGAGGGAGGAAAGAGACTGGGATGAGGGAGCTGATATGCGGGGGAGACTGAGATGGGAACAAGGACAGGCTTGGAGCAGCCTGGGAGGACAGGGTCCAGTTTGGGGTGGCCAGGACAGGGAACGGTCTATAACCGCTAAGTATACACCCATCAGTACTGAGAATGGAACCCAGGGTTCCTGAGGCTCAACATTCCTTTGCTGTCAGCAACTAGCTGTGACACCCACTGTCAACATATGCCTCATCATCCCTCCTGTGGCTCGTATCAGTTACTTAGCCCAAGCGGGAGAGAGGTCTGTGCTGTGGATCTAAAGCTTCCAACACTGCCGATGACCCACCTTGGAGTCAATATGGTACCACAGGGTAGAACTCCCCCTCATCCTTTGTCTCAAAGTGTTAAACTCTTTCATTACAACACACCTATTATATTTCTACCTTTTGCTAGTTAAAACTAGGCTCTTTTATGCCAATGTAAGTCCTTTAAGGATTATCATAGCTAAGCAAGCCCAATTTTCTCTGCTTTAGATGACCAATAATAATTTCTCAAAAAGGACATGTATTTTACCATATAAATGGCCATTAACTAAAACCAGGGTAACTGGATTTCTGTGAGCTAGAGTCATACAACAGGAGTGATGAAGAAGGTGCTCAGAAACTACAATGTTGTGTGCCTTAGAATGACTGAAGATAGTTAGAATGGAAACCTCTAAATCAGGGGTAGGCAACCTATGGCACGCGTGCCAAAGGCGACACACGAGCTGATTTTCAGTGGCACTCACACTGCCCAGGTCCTGACCACCAGTCCGGGGGGCTCTGCATTTTAATTTAATTTTAAATGAAGCTTCTTAAACATTTTTAAAATCTTATTTACTTTACATACAACAATAGTTTAGTTATATATTATAGACTTATGGAAAGAGATCTTCTAAAAACATTAAAATGTATTACTGGCATGCGAAACCTTAAATTAGAGTGAATAAATGAAGACTCGGCACCCTACTTCTGAAAGGTTGCCGACCCCTGCTCTAAATTATTAAAGATAGTTCTTCTATATTATTACTTATTTTAACACCAGGGCTGGATTAACTATTTGTGGGCCCAGGGCAAGCACAGTGGGGTGGTGGGGGAGGGGAGGAGTCTGTCCCCAGCATGAAGGAGAGGGTAGGGGCAAGAGCAGAGCGGGGCTGGGGAGCACAGAGGATCCCTCTGGGGCAGGGCGGGGCCAGTTGTCTCTCCAGTTGAGCTGCACTCCTCCAGGTAGCAGCAGCTGCTCTTCCTGCCCTCCTGGCAGGGAAGCTGATTGCGGTTACTCCTATAACTGGATTTTTACTGTCCGATCAGCAGTGCTGACTAGACACTGCCAGGTCTGCTTTTTGTCCATTTTTTTTTTTTTTACCAGACAATCCAATCTTCTGGCAACGATAATGGGCCCCTTTCAAGTGTAGGCCCAGCACGACAGTGCCTTTGGCACCATTGTAAACCCAGCTCTATTTAACATAGCAATGTATGTTAGCTCCTTGAACACAAGTCTATCACAGTAGCGAGGCAGTAAGTCTAGTGGTTAATTGTTAGTGACATGGGGGGGAAGGTATTTACAGTGCTGAAGCTAACATGTGATAGCTATCTCATTGTGAAAACCCAGTGCAAGCAACATAAGTGATAGTTTTACCTGGATGCATCTGGTTGAGGTGAACCCTGGGATGAACCACTTATCTTGGTTTTTGCAATGATATAGCTATCTTGTGTACTGAAGCCACCTTTTTTCTAGTGTGGGCACATCCTGAGTGATCAGCAGAGAAATGTGCTATAATGTGAACGCTAGACCCCTGTCTTGCTTACAGATTGATATTGTGCTAAGAGAAGTTTGGTAAATTACTACCATCATGATTGTTTCATGACTATAGGTCCTTTTGTTAGTCTAGTTAGGGTAGTCTGTTTTCTGAATCACCATGTTTGCATTCTGCAATTGTGGATATTATTTTTACTTCATTTTTTTTTTTGATGATAGCATGCATCTCTTCAAAATATAATGGGGAAAGAAAAATAGCTTTTCATTTAAATTTCATGAATGGGGAATGGAAAAAATATAGCAACTATATCACTGATAATAGTTGAGGGGAAATAAAAATTCTTTTCACAGTAATGAAATTTGGAGCAACTATTGAGGTTTAAAAATACTCTTGGAAGTTCAGACTGTGTAGTATTATACCCCCACCAAAAAATAAAATACAATCACAATCTAAACAAATCAATTGTATTTGCTCTCTGTATGGATAGATGGGTCTGAATCTCAAGAGAAGCATGTCGTCTTTGATAAAGATTCAAAAACAAAGAATGGAAAACTCAACAGTAAATGCTGAGATCAGACAATCGTTATTTTCCCATCCCTTCTCATTTTTATTGTTGAAAGGAATATAGGAGAGAGTAGAGGGGTGGATATGCAATATATCATTATTATTTTAGCAAGAGTGCTATTTACAGTTTGGATCTAGGAACCTTAAAGTATTTTACACAGTATTTGTAATTTGTCAGCCTTGGTTTTATGAGCATTTCTGCTGCATCTGCATCAAGAAGCCCTACAGCAGTGTAGTTAAGCTCTATTGAACTCCATGCAGGTTTACAGATATGGGAGTTATTTCTGTCAACTAACATGAAAAAAATATTTGCTAGTTGGTAATTGCCACATAGAGGCAAAGAAGGATGGATTTCTCTCTCTTGCAGGGGGAACCCAGCCTTGTGTGTGGAAGGACCAGAGAAACTTGAGAAAGTTCTTCAAAGTTCCTGGACATAAGGAAGCTCTTCACTCCAGCTGCCTCCCAATGAAAAGGAGCAGCCAGTCTTGATGGCAAGATTGTGGCCGATTCTGAGCCATCTGTCCATAGCTGTTTATACTATACAGGCAGAAAAGTCAGTTCTCAAGGATTGCAAAAAGTATTAGTAGCAGCAAAATATTCCATGACCAGTGATGTGTACAGAGATAGGTGTTAGGCTTGGGCCTTCTAAAATTGGCCTTCTCAATGTCTTGAGGAACAACAACTCTGAAAATGTTCCAGTGCTACCATCTAGGCATTTTTGACATCTACTTGGAACTCTACATCAAGGGACACATGAAGAGGAATTTGCTTCCTCTCTGGAAAAAATATATTATGGAGCTGCTAAGTCTGTGACTGTAATAGTTGAAGTCATAACTAGTTTCCCTTTGTAATTCTGATTTTGACCTAACTTTGCCAAAAAAACTAAGTTGCCTGAAACGTATCACATATGCTGCTCAGTCAGAGGAAGTGTTGTTTTGAAACACCTCGGAGTTTTCCAACAAGGTGTGTATCAGATTTAGCAGTTTCCCTTTTGTAAAAAAAAGTCACCTAATTTGAGGGATGCAGGGTGGGGTGGTGGGGCAGGGGTGTGCGCCATATCACAAGTAGTTATCAATCCAAACACCACATACAATCTATTTCATTGTTCTCAACAGGGGCTGCTGCCTTTGATAATTTTTGGAAAAAATCTGGTGAGTTAATTTGGGAATTGTATTTTCAACCTTTGTACCACCTGTCAGGGACTCTAGGATTTATAGTAGTCACTCTTCTAGTTGCTGAACTAATACAGAACAGAGATAGACTACAAACATCGTGTGATCACCTTATCTCCAAAAGATGCTTTCCTGTGCTTGAAGTGGCTTAAATAAATGCTCACATACACCTGCCTTAATTTCACTCACCTCTAATGAAGGCTCAGGACACACAGTTCTCCCATATACTGTTTACATATGACCTGCCCAGGATGCTGTGGGCTCTCTCATCTTGTGGCCAATTTGCCTTCCAGTTAAGGTTTTTCAAAAAGTCATGACCAGTGATGTGTAACTCCCCTGTTTGATGTTAGATGGAAATAGCTGTTTAAAAACAGAGCTGCAGGAATTTATTTTTATTCCAGCTGTGCCTTAGATCTACTCATATGTGTTTTCCTTCTATGTGTCTTTATCTATTAACAAACAATCAACCCTGCAGCCTATGCCCCAGTTTCATGCTAAAAGACGAGTAGGTTTCCTTGCTTCCTAGTGATGATTTTTCAGCCTTATCCTTTGTGTTTGTTCTTTATCTCCTTTTTTCTGTCTATTCACACGTATGACAGACTTTTCTTCTTAACATTTCATTTCCCACAGAGCAATAAAGCTTATGTTTTTAGAAAAAATTTGCTCTTGGACAACAACTATGCCTATGGCTCTAATTTCAATGATCTATGTGCCATCTGGGGTGCTCTTGGTATTACTTCCAATTACACTGGTGCTTTGTCAGTCATCTAACATTTTTTTTTAAGCTTCGAAAAATTCTCCTGTTCCCTCTGCCATCTTTCTAACCATATGTTCCGGAAGGCTGAGCCTAAGGACCCAAGCTAAATGCTGCCCCTGTTCTTCCATTGGTCACTTTTGAAGTTGGGTTCCAGCTGCAGGAGGATTTCCCCACCCAAAGCAAGAGCGCAGCTTATAGATGCACACAGGCCTTTGCTTTATTATGCAGCATCATTTCAGAGAATGTCTGCCACAAAAGGGATTTGTCCTTGTAAGTAATACCCTGCTGCTAAAGCTACAGTAGCCAGACATTGCCCTTGTTCTGCTTGCTGTAACCACCGCTATAATCTGACAAGGGCCTTTTTTGCATTGGAAAAGGTGCTGATGACTTTATCTGAAGCCATCGACCTGATTCCACTTTTAGCACCCTTACAGCATCGCATCTGCATACTCAGGGTCAGCAAAACCATGAGCCAGGCACACACCCACGGATACCCTTTGTTCTTTTTAAAAAGCAAGTATTATGATGACTTCCATTCACAGACTTAAATACACATATGTAATAGTTCAGGCAAACAAATATACGGCTCCACAGAAAAACATTAATTATTAGCAGGCTGCATTTCAGTTCTTACCAATGCCAAGTGGCAAGAAAAGCAGTTCCTCCTTTATGCAAAATCCATGTTTGTAAATAGGGTTCTGTCTTAAATCGATTTTGATGCTTTATCAGCAGATAATATACATCTGAACATCAATCCACTGCCAGTGCCACCTGGTGGCAGAACTGAATTAAAATCACCAAAAATGTGTTAAGCAACATTATGGAGTATATTTCCGGCATAGTGATTTAACCATGTGATTCCCATTCACATTAATGGAGCTATGCAACTAAATCTTTCCAGTTACACATGGAAAAAATGTCTCTCTCCAGTTCTGATTAGTACCCACAAGAACAAGACAGTTCAGAATTAAAACAAACTCTGTTCTTGAAGCACTATGTTGTGCCAGTGTAGTAAATATCATAGAATAGAGGACCCAATCAATGAGCAGTTGCTCACCTGAAGTCAGAAAGTGGCCAGTAGCTCATCAGCACAAGAAAAGTCATTTAAAAGTATCTTATAGCCAGATCATCAAATAACCAGCTTTAGAACCTAAATTAAAAAAAAAAAAAGTATTGTACAAGTTGTCCTCCTCCACATGGGGCTAAAGTCTTTCTCAGAGCAGAGCTTAGCAAGGAATAAGAGGAAACCTGCCTCACTCTTTATCTGTGTCATTAAATGATTAGAGAGACAAGGTGGGTGAGGTAATATATTTTATTGGATCAGCTTCTGTGGAGATGAGCTTCTGTGCCTGGTTCTGTAAAAGATATTACCTCATCCCCCTTGTCTCCAATGCCCTGGGACCCACCTGGCTACTATAACAACACTTTATTACATGATTCTTGTTACTGGCCTACCTCAATCAGCCTCACTAGAAAGAATTTCTCTCACCTGATGAGAATAGAGAGAATACCATCCTGTTGGGAAAAATCTCCTTTCCCTTCCTAATATGAAGGCATTTAACTCCATCACTGCCAAGCACTGTTCACACACTCTCTTTTTGGGCATACTGGAGTAAATCACTGTAAGGACAGCATTTTATCTTTGGTGTCCACATCAGAATTTGAAGAGATTTTATGCCTGAACTGTTATTACAATATTATTTACAAATAGGTGAAAGCTTAGGGGAAATGTTTAAGACATCTCTCAAGGAGTATTTAGGAACTCTGTTACAAGGAAGATAATGACTCCAGAGGTATTTTGGGGTTTTTTTGTATATGATAAATACCCACTCGGGGATTCTTTAATGCACAGTGATATGTGCTGTAACAGGTGCCACCAGGTGGTGAACTTGGTAGCTTCCAAGTTCTTTTTCTTAGAATAAGAGCAAAGGTTCACTCTTGAAAAGGCATATGCAGTATGGTGTAGTGAGTTTTGTAATGCATGGTTCTGGCCCGAAGGAACTGCATGAGCAGCAGGAAGGTTTTCTCTCTCTTGGTAGGGGTTGCAAGTACTTTGGAGGATAGGATTAAAATTCAAAATAATCTAGACAAACTGGACAAATGGCCTGAAGTAACTAGGATGAAATTCAATAAGGCAAATGCAAAGTACTCCACTTAGGAAGGAACAACCAGTTGGCACACATACATAATGGGAAATGACTATGTAGGAAGGAATACTTCAGAAAGGGATCTGCAGGTCATAGTGGATCACAAGCTAAATATGTAAAACAGTTGCAAAAACAAACAAACCAACAAAAAAAAAACCCCAGACCAAACATTATTCTGGAATGTGTTAGCATAAGTGTTGTAGGCAAGGCACAAGAAGTAATTATTCTGCTCCACTTCTGGGTGCCACATCTCAAGAAAGATGTGGACATGTTGGAGAAAGTTCAGAGACAAGCAACAAAAATGATTAAGTCTAGAAAATATGACCTATGAGGTATGTTTGAAAAAAATTGGGTTTGTTTAGTCTGGAGAAGAGAAGACTGAGGGGGGACATGATAACAGTTTTTAAGTACTTAAAAGGTTGTTACAAGGAGGAGAGAGAAAAATTGTTCTCTAACTTCTGAGGATTGGACAAGAAGCTTAAACGGGCTTAAATTGCAGCATGAGCAGTTTAAATTGGACATTAGGAAGAATTTCCTCACTGTCAGGATGGTTAAGTACTGGGATAAATTACCTAGGGAGGTTGTGAAATCTCCATCATTGGAGATTTTTAAGAGCAGGTTGGACAAATACCTGCCAGGGATGGTCTAGATAATCCTTAGTCCTGCCATGAGTGTAGGGGCTGAACTAGATAACCCCTGTAGGTCCCTTCCAGTCCTATGACTGTAGTAAATTTTTGGGGCAGAGTTACTCCCTGGGAGCCAGGCATTGGTGTTGGGCTGAGATTCCTGAAAGAAGGAATTGCCTGCATGTGGGTTGTCACCAGGTCACTTACATGACTGATGTATATGTATAAATTGAACAAGTTGTTGTTAGAGTACATCCAAACTCCATGTCATTGATTTTCTCTCCACTGGGAAGCCAACCTGGTCCTGGATAGCTGTAGGGTGATCAGATAAAAAGTGAGAAGTTGGAACACTTTCTGGGGGAAGGGAAGGAGGTATAATTGCATGTATAAGACAAAGCCCCTAATATCGGGACGGTCCCGATAAATATCAGGATGTCTGGTCATCCTAGACATCTGCTATTGCTTGATAAAGAAGAAAAAAATCAGCAAATTATTTGTGTCTCATTCAAGTTGGGGATATTTTTAATCAGAAGACTCTTGATTCCCTTTAGCAAGTGGATTAGTGGTAGACTGGATTGTAACAGCTCCATGTACAGTAAATCAATGTATGAAATTTCTGAAATGAAGTTGGATTGAAACAATCCACTAAGTATATATGGCATTAAATAAGCTATTTAACTGCCTGATGATGATTACACCTACCTGTGTGCATCTAAGTTATTTCTATCACTGTGTTGAATACAGGTGAAAATTAACTGGCTGGTTCTCACTGGCATCCTCTGCAACCATCTGTACTTCTACTGCTGAGCAAACATTGTGCAATTCCCTCCCTCCCCTCCCCCGCCCCTTGGCTATTGTTCCACAATAGAGAGAATCATATGCCCTAGCATCAATTTGTCAATGTCATTTGCCTCTCTCTGGTTGCTGACTACTTAAAGCAACAGTACAACTTGTGTCTTGGTTTCTATCAGCTGTGTGGCTGACCTCATTCCCAGGTGATATTGCCTTCTGATTCTCTAGAGGGTGACCAGAAACTTCCAACAGCATGGTTCCTATGCACAAATTGCTCAGACGTAAGGAAATCAAGTGGAGGAACATGGCAGACTGACCTCCAGCATCTAAGGCAAATACCTACAGGGTCTATCAAAGCAGTGGGTGCAAAGCAATCATAATATGGAGATTGCAAAGCTCTTTAGCTGCCCTTTTGTCTGCCTGGCATTGAAAGAGACACTTCTTGTTAGTCAGTTCAAGATTTATGGAGAAGTGAAAGGGGCATGATGAGCCACATTGCCTTCTCCTATTCCTACTGAATATTAATCATGGACAAGTATAAAAATGAGGGATTTAACAAAATGCTCAGTGTCAGAAATCCCTCCTAGCTAAAGCTGCTGTGTGGTCAAACAGCAGTGAGGGATGAGGTCATGCCTCCTTCACTAGATGCCAACAACAATCGCCTTTTATGCGGTTATGTGAATCACCCTATTGAACAAGGCTAACACACTGTGTAATTGCCTTATGTAGAGTGATAAACAGAAGAATGCACTGAGTTGAATCATTCAAGCAAATAAGTGTCAATAGGTATTGACAAGCAAATGGGACATGTAGCAGCAATATGGCAGTGTTGTCATAGAAGAGGCGGTCTTGGCAGCACTAGGCAAACTGCCCACCACAACCCATTGTCACTTGGCATCTCTGACTTCGTTAAATGGGCCAAACAATTTGTTAGAGGACACAGAGCCAGGCAAATAGGCTGCTAAGAGGCCACCCAATATTGCTGGTGAAGAGGAGATCTGAGCAGTGAAGAGCTATATTCGTGGCAAGTGCCTCTGGATAACTTCAAACCCTCCTGCCCTAATTTCTATAGCCAAACAAATCATCCTCTTGGCCGTATATAATAATGCACAGTAGCTTGAAGGTTAGCAGTGAGGAGACTGGTGAACACCCAGACTCATGCACTGCCCCAGGCCTCTGTCTACTGACATGGTTCCCAAAATGTGATCAATGGCCCACCAGTGGTTCAGCGAGCATTCAGAAATCCATCCATCCAGAGCTAAGCAGCAGGGATATGGAGGAAAGACAACAGGTAACATTAAAAAAGTCAGGGAATGGTTGTTCTAGCAGTTAATTTGGTAAGATGAGAAAGTGTGCTGGAAGGCTTTTTGAACTTGTATTGCAGCTTACATACCATATTTCTACTACATGGAGTCTTAAGAGAGCAATGTCTGCTGAGCTGCAAGAGGGAAACCAGACTTATGAAACAGGAAGCTAAGAGACAGCTTCTAATGGTATAATGAAAATGTTTCCCTGTGCAATCAAAAGAAATAATCAGTCCTTTCCCACCCCCTCTCCCCAACAGAACATCAACAAAGTCAGAATACAATCACTAACATTTAACAAAGATATTAAAGTACAGCCAGAAATGGGAATTAAACGAATAAGTTAGAGGGGAAAATATATATTTATCTATTTCTTGCCTCCTCCAACAGCATTTTGGTATTCTGGATTAATAGTAGTAAAGTATGTCCAACACTTCATTTGCCCTCTAACCCATAGTGTTTATTACAATGATTTTATGGCTTTTGTACATATTACAGCACAGAAAGATACAGACTTACACTACAAATAGGCTGGGAAAATAGTATTTTGCACTGTGCTAATGAGATGGAAAACCAGAATTTTTTAAATTACACAAATGGTTCTGATATCAGATTAATAGAAAATAATATTTAGATGTGGAAATCACTCCCCTCCCACAGGCAAGCAAAAGATAGAGTTCTACAAAGAGGAAAACTCAGCATAGCCATTTTCTCTGGGGGAGGTGGTTGTCCAGCTCCAGGACTGTAGATTAGCTGTAGCCACAAGTCTGCTGTGGAGTCCTTGCACCTCCACAGCAATCCTGAGGCCCTTACAACCACTCCAGCTCCCAATCAGGACTCCAGAACCCTGCCCGGGTTGGGGCCTGCCCAGCTCTTCTTGAAGTGTCCTTTCTCATTGCCAAGATTCTCTTTGCAGCTTGTAGGCTGCAAGATTTCCCAGTGGGTTTGGCAGTAGAATGGGAGACAATGTGTATGGACACCTTCAGCCTCTTTAATCAACTTCTCCCTGTAAGGATATTGTGGAGAGGATTTAGTAGAGTTCTGGGAGTGATTCACAGGCAGTTGACTCCTACCTTCCTATGTAGTCCGAGGGAGACTCATTCACAAAGTGGGCCTGGGAGAATGATTGAATCTGTTGTAATTTGCAATATGCAACTTAGTTAATACAGTGATGGGCCAGCCTTCCCCTACTAGCTGGGTCATAGAGATGAGAGGGAAACAGTGTGGTGGGGGGGGCAATAAGATTGAACCAAAAAGTGCTCTTTGTGGGGGATGAGGCTGCTTGTCACCCCTAGAGAGGTGGCAGGTGCTGCTTTGGGATGTCTATAGCTGAATGAAGAGCTTTGATGTTTAGACAATGTGTTCTTGCCATCTTCCTTCGCATACCCTTGATATTATCATTGAATTACCTATGCACTCTAGTCGTTAAGAAGAGATTATATTGGAATGGAATGGCCATAGGAACATAATCCTCCCTGCACTATCTGCATGTACTGATTCTCAAATGTACGTTAGTTTTCACTCACTGTATAGAATTATAATCCCTGCACGTTGGCTACTGCCCTCAGAACTCAGCATCCGTATGCTCACAACAATTCTGGTCTCCTTAACTTCTCATTTCATCCACAGGACAGACAAAGACATGCAGTTACATCTCAGAAATATTCAACAATTATATTTTTTGGCAATAAGTGGTACAGGAAGCAAGTAGGGTTCATGTGGCTAGAAATTCTTAGATCACTACCACTGCTTTCACTGACAGCAAGTGATGTGGAAAGCAGGCAGAGTTGTAGGAAAGATCTTTGTTGAACATGCATAGAAGCAACTGTTACCTGCATCTGTCAGTCTGGGTAGCAGCCAGGGCCGGCTCTAGCCATTTCGCCACCCCAAGCACGGCGGCATGCCGCGGGGGGCACTCTGCAGCTCACCGGTCCCACGGCTCCGGTTGAGCATCCACAGGCGTGCCTGCGGGAGGTCCACCAGAGCCGCGGGACCAGCGGACCCTCCGCAGGGACGCCTGCGGGAGGACCACCGGAGCCACCTGCCACCCTCCTGGCAACCGGCAGAGCGCCCCCCGCAGCATGCCACCCCAAGCACGCGCTTGGCGTGCTGGGGCCTGAAGCTGGCCCTGGTAGCAGCCTGCCTTCAGCTTGCATTCCTAAGACCTAGGTAACTCCACTAACCCCCCCACACCCAGAAATGAGTTCAACTGGAGAAAGAGGGTCACATCATACATATTAAATATTTCAGTGTAACAACAGTTCCTGGGGGGTCATTGTCATTTCAAGTGTCAGACAGTATGTGGAAAATTTCTTCCATGTAATATAGTCACAGCCATCCTCACTCCATGATTGTTTAATCTGGGTCCAGCAAACCATGAATGGTGACATTGAATAGAGTAAGTGGTGTTCTTCAGCCTGCAAGCTGGAGGATCTGTGTTTCCAGCACCCTGAATAAAGAAACCCTTTCTCATTCATTGCAACTGAGTCTGGTCTCTTTCCTCTTGCAAGGGACACTGCATCTGTGTTACTTTGTACTCCCCTGGGAAGTAGTTTTACTGCTGAGCAAATCTGCTGAACAAAGTACTTCATAACCACAGCTGCTTGGGCATCTCATTAGCACTTACAAGACTGATCTTACTGTAACCATCCCTTACAGACTGTAGGCTTAAGGATCTATACCCATCTTTCTTCTGCTGCCTCAGTTTATCTCCAATACCCCAGAACCTTCAGATGATAAACAACTTTATATCAAACAGATTTGATCATCGTTGTGTGTCATTGAAGAGAGTCTGACAGGGAGCTTGTCTGTAACACATCTTTGCCATCTTGGAACTTCAGGCCCTCCAGCTATTGCTAGCTAAAACTAAGATGCCTGCAAGAGCTGCAATCACATGGTACACGTTTGGAAGCTTGAATATAAATCATCATTAGGCCATTCAACACTTCAACCATCTCTCTCACCTCCCCACCCTCTCCCCCAGTCGAGGTTGTGATTATCTTGTAAACAGGGAATTTCCTTCAAGTTACCATCTAAACAATCCAGAATATAATTTCCCATCTTAGTTATAAATATTTAAAAATCTGATCTTGAACTTCTTCCTCCATTTCATGCTGTGTGGGTGCACTGCTGTGTCCACAATAACTGCATTTTAAATTTGTCCTTAATTCTGATTTTTAAATTATGTATATAAGTGGTTTATGGTAAACTTTTGTTCATCATAGAACAATTCTCCCACCTGCTATAAACAGTAAGGATCTTGGGGAAAAATGTGCAGTTCATGTGCTTTATGGAGAGGCAAAATGCAAGATTCTGCAATTCATTAAAATCCTTTTTCTATCACAGTAATTGGATCCATCTCAGTTATGCACCTGAATGGAATATGCAGTGACAGCAGAAGAGTCAGTTGCATTGTGCAATTTCTCGTAATAAGAATGCAGAAATGTTTTTCACTGAAACAGCTGTTCTAGACGTTGAACATTAAGTATTAAATTTTAAACATTTTATTACATTTTTGTAAGTCTTTTCAAACCCTAAATAATGCAAAGGAGGAGATGCTAATATTCATGGGTACTAAGTAGCCCCATGTTCCTAAAGTTCCTAATATTTTAATGTAATTTGGTATCATGCTGCTTATAATGGAAACTTCTGTACATGATATTTATTTCCAGAGATACAGAATACCTATTTTAATTAAATACACATATATTCACTCACTAGTACACTGCTACCTCGATATAACGCCACCTGATATAACATGAATTTGGATATAACACGGTAAAGCAGTGCTTCGGGGGGGCGGGGCTGCGCACTCCGATGGATCAAAGCAAATTCAATATAATATGGTTTCACCTATAACTCAGTAAGATTTTTGGCTCCCAAGGACAGCGTTCTATTGAGGTAGAGGTGTATATAATCCAAACTCTTGTTTACAAGATGAATACCAGAGAGTATATATTATCCTTTAGAAGGCTATTCAAACAATGTAGCATCTTTGTGCCAGGCAGTGGTATTGTTATCAAACCAAGAGTTCGGACTGTATGGAAATTGAATTGAGCTGGGAATTTGTAAGCTAAAAAAAATGAATGAGTCTAGTTAGAAATTTGTATTAGACAGTGTTATTTTAAATGCTGTGAAGTCCCCAAAGTATGCAATTGAAAAATAAATGATGCTGCAAACTGATGTGAAGACAGAGATTATGAACCAACTGATGTTCATTATATTACACATTTCCCAATAAGATCAATATTGCAGTTTAGTAGCTGAAGTGTGTACTTGGCTCATATTAACTATAAGGATGTAGCAATATTGTCGATATTAGAAGAGCACCAACAAGAATTTACTCGCACAGCTAATATACTGTTAAAAACTTGGATAAAAAAAAATACTAGCCTTATGTTTTAAGTCACAAGTGAAGAAAGGGTAAAGGCTGTTAACAGTTAATAGGAGGTGACTGTACAATGGGGATTCCTACACACTGGGTATAGTCATAGCTATAAATCAAATATAATCACTGTAAACCATCAGTATAGGGTCTCACCCCAGAGTGAGCCATACCTGCATAGAAGTAATTCACTGGCTGATGTGGGGTTGCCAGGCCTTTGCCTTGTTTACCTCCTCCTGTTGGTTACCTCCATCTGGGTCTTCTATGGCCTAATCCTCCAGCCAGGTTACTTAAGAGTTCAGTCCCCCCAGGGCACTCAAAGTCCTAAAATAAACACCCCCTTTGATGATAGTCCCAAGTTAACCAACAAAATGTCGTTCACTCCTTCGAGGCTCAACTCTCACTCTTATCAGAGCACTAATTCCAAAGGCTTTTCCCTGCTGGGAGTCCAAGTACAACATATTGCACAGTGGCTTCCACCCCTCCTGGGCTTCTCTTCACTTCCCTGTTCCTCATGTGGAACACTAGCCCCAGGACTGTCGCCTTAGAGCCTAGTCTCTTATTCCAGGGGCTTACTGCAGGAGTTAGCACCATTCGTGTGCCCCGACTCCAACCCAGCTTAACTGGTCTCCCCAGCCAACTCCTCATTGCCACTTTCCATCCCTTTTTAAGTCCTACACCCAGCACAGGTGTGGCACAGTGGTGCTAATTAAATGGGACTGGGTATACCTGGCCCTTAAAGGGGCAGCTACTTGTTACAAGCATCAAACTCATTTCACTTAGTAGGAGAAGCTAGATTTAAACACTAGTACTATGGGTGCAAGGCCAGTGCTTTAGCCATTGAATAACCCAGGGTCCTGCCACTACAATTTGCTTTCAGGTGAGAGAGAGATACACACATACATCCCTTTAAGTTATAGCTGTTTACTATGCAGATTGGTACTTAGGTCCTGATTCAGTAAAGCACTTATGTGTATGCTCAGCTTTCATCATTTGCCAAACAAGGATGAAATTAAGCATATGGATAAGTGTTTTGATTAATCAAATAGGTAAGGAGTTTTTCTCTGCATATTTGATTTCCACGTGAAAATCTAAGCTAAAACTCCTATCCAATACACACACACACACACACAGCTCATGAATTATTTGGTGTAATCCTGCAAGGGTTGCCAGGTATCCAGTTTTCAACTGGAACACCTGGTAAAAATGGGACCCTTCCTAGCCTGGTGGAAATGAGTGAGTGAGTGATGGTAGGGGACAGTGAGCAGCAGAGGGAGGGGGGATGGAGTGGGCCAGTTGGGGCCTCGAAGAAGGGGCAGGGGAAGGATTTTTCGGTTTTGTGCAAGTTGTGCTGAATGAGTCAGCTCACATTGATTTCAGGACTGGGACCAACGTCACATAAGCCCTGTGTAGGAAGCATGTAACCAAACGGAGAGTGTTGCAGTGTTGAAAGGGCTAGCTCAGCAGTAGCTGAAGGGAAAGGAACAGCATGAGAACATTAAGTTGATGGGAATATGTTTTGGAAAGCAAAGATCCAATAGGAAGAAAATAGAGAACATCAAACTGATGTGATATGTTGTTTTAAAATGAAATTTCCTAATCAGAATTCAAATCTCTATGAGAACTTTATTGAAGTTTATGCCAGACCAGCGGCATATAAATCTAGGGCAGAAGACAGATTTAATCCCAAAATATTTGTCAGTGATAATATGAAAGATACTATAATAAGCACTATTGCCCATGACATTGTTATTACCATGCATTACTCCTATCACTGGCTTCAATGAGAATTTCACCTGAGAAAGAACTAAATGAGTGGATTTTGTATTTATTTTTAATTTATCATAGTCACATGCTTGCGCTGCCACTGTTTTCTTTCCTTATTACAGTGATTTCCAATGAAAATGCTGTTGAAGGGATATTGCTGTAACCTTCCCTACAACAGAAGCCTGGAAATTTGATCTACTGACCCTGTATGTTTTTTCCTACTCAGCAGTAGAATATCATCTTTATCCTCCACCCAGTTAGAGAGTCGTTGCCAAGAACAACTTCCTTTCCTAGCTCATTGACATGTACTGATATTTGTAATCTATTTCAGCTGGAACACCAAAAACATTAGCTCACAAAAAGTCCAGCTTCCAGATTGCTCTCGCACTTTATTGTCTTTTGTTGTCCCTACTTCAGTGACTGGTTAAAACAATAACAGAAAAAATACCTTTGAAAGTTTGGAGTGCTGCAAATGTGAGAAATAGTTTTTACTTTATACCATAGGATTCAGTAAAAGGTATTTAAAAATTCCACTGTACCCCATGTAAAGCTAACAATCATCCCAGTTAGAAACAAGAATGTTTTCTGAAAGAGATTTCTTCTCTCTCTCTAATGGACTTATCACAATACTGAAACCTGAAAACTAGATATTTCTTTCTTAAGAAGACACCAGCTCCTAAAGTTTATTCACCCTTGGCAGGCACAATATTCTGTGACATCATAACTATCTCAATGGTAACTACATTAATGAAGAGGGAAATGTGTGGGGGGGTTTTGTTTTTGTTTTTTTTTGAAGGCACAAAAATATCCCCTCAGGAGAAGAATTCATTCTTCAGCATTCATTGTTCTCTAGTTTAAGAACGTTCACTCACCCAATCAAGGAGGAGAAAGCACATTTGGTCATTTAAGTGAACAACTATGTACCATGAATATTATAAATAGTGAACAGCTGAAATGAACTGTTGATGAACAATGCATAGACTGCAATATATTTACAAATTAATTGGTGAATACTTGCAGATAATTAATACATTTCTGGGACTAAGGATCACATCATCAACAATTCATGGTCAGAAAAAGGGTTAAAACTGGTATATAATTTATCCACTATGCATAATTTGATCAGATGTAATTTGCAGGGTGAACATTTTGTAATATCTTTTTTTTTATTTCCACCTGTGCACAACTGAATTTATAGAGCTTTTAATGTGTTGTTTTGTGTCCACTAGCCAGATGATCTTTTCTTTGAAACAATGGGAGGAAGTTAAAAAAAAAAGCTGCTGTAATCACAGATTAAAGTGTTTTGGAAATTCACATCAGAGTCCAAATGAAGATAAATCCAAATAGTCAAGGCACATATTTCCATTTCACAGACTGTCAGAATCCCATGAAATACTGAAAGTATCTTTATGTGTTATCTCTGTATATAGTTAGGCCCGCCTAAGACTCCATTAATAAAATGAAGAGGTAGAGTTAAATAAACACAAAAAGGCCAATTTATGTAACATCAAAAGAATTGTGCCTTTTGGACATAAAGTCCAACAACAGAGTGAAGCCCATTGTTTTAGTCTGCCTAAGAAGAAAATGAAATGTGTCTTGCTTCCCTCAATCTTTGGCACAATATTTAAACTCAGCTCTCCAGAAAGGAAGGATGGATCAGTGGTTAAGCTCCTTATCGAGGACTTCAGAGATCTGCTTTCAATTCCTCACTCTACCACAGATTTACTGTGTGACATGGGTCAAGTCACCCCAAACTGAGCTAATACTTCCCTGCTTATTGTGAGGCACTTGGAAATGATAGGGGTGGAACATCTAGATACCAGCATTCTGTAAGAGCCAGATTTTCCTGCTCTCTTGGTAGCCACAGAAGGCCTCGAATGCAGTAGGGCTGCAGTGATTCACTATGTGGTAGTGGAGGCAGCTGTCAGATAAGCAGAGATTGCTAGAAATGGAGGGTTCATGCAGTTCCCCTGTATGACTCCTGATATTGAGTTCCTTGTTAGTTCTCTCTGCAGAGCCCCACTGGGGAAAAGTCACTGGTAGAGAATATTGTGGCATCGGTGTTTCTGAAAACTTACTGGATCTACTATCAATAAATCTGATATGGAGTGGATTATGCAGTGGATTACGACTTCCAAGTGATGGAACAGCACCTGCTCCACAGATGTCCCATGCCCTGCCTGTTAGATTTAGCCTTCCCTAACTGCCTTGGTCACTTTACAGTCAGCTGGAATTTGGCTCTGAAATGCCAAGCTTCACCAAGGTGACAAAAGTGAGTGCATGCCATCTGTGACTCAAATGTTCCCTTTCTAATCACTCACCCAGGGTTTGGAAATTTTACTGGTCCCTGAAAGTATTTATTCTGCAGAGTTTCTAACTCCAGTCAGTCAGGATACATTGGTTCTCAAAACCACATTCTGATTCTGACTGCCATCTCGCTTTCGTCTCTCTTCTCCCTGGACATGATTTTACCAGCTGATCTCAAAAAATGCTGAAGCTTGTAAATTAATGGCTTGATTTTGAGAGGTGCTAAATACCAGCAGCTCCCATTAATTGCCAAAGGACTGTGGATGTTCAACCCTTCTGAAAGGCAGGACATAATCTTGGTAATGCATTTGAGATCTGGGTTTTCAATACATTCTGAGACAGCTTATAGCACTGGTTCCTACTGTTAGCAGGAAGCGATAGCATCCACAAAACTTGTGTCAGAATTTAGCTGGGGCAGGTAGGTGGGGGCAGGAAAGAAAAATGGCAATCAGAATGACATGATTTTAAGGTTTGATTTCTCTCTACCATCGCAGGTGTAAATAAATATTCTGTACCCTTAGATACGCTTGTTCTCCCATGTTCCTGCATACAGCAGTCATTCCTAGCACTCTTAGACGGCAAGACTTTTATTGGTCCTTCACAATCCAGCAAAGCTGTTTTGACTGGTTTCGAAGTTTGAATATAGTAAGTTCTGAACCTTATACCAGCGAAAAGTTCAATCCCTGGGTATCATTTATTTTCAATAAAAATGTGATTTGCTCCTCTCTCAGTCAGCACACACAAGTAATAGATGGATTTTCCAAAGCATGCTCCTGGTGTGAAAAAATAATAAAGACATATTATTACAATTGCAATATAATACACTATTCTCAGCATAACATTGGAGCATGCCACAGTGGTTGTGCTTTAGTTTGGTCTATCCCCTTCCTGAATACAAGGAAGAAGGCAGGCAAGCAAGCATGGTGTTCTGAGAATTACCTTTTTTGTCCTCTTGAAAAAGAACAGGTCACATTCAGTCACAAGGAATTTTCTAGTGTCATCCCTTTCTCTCATTCTTTTTTTAATTATCTCTATCTAAAATAAGCTAATAGAATATTGTCTGAGGCAAATACACACATGCCTACCATGCAAACATTTATTTTCTGCCATTTTCCCCAGACACAGACTAACATTTGTCAAGAATGCCTGTTGCAAATGCAAAGAAATGGAATAGACAGGAAATTAGAATATTCCTGAGCACTGAGACAATTGCTTGAGCAAAAATTAGGTGAACTGCTGTACATCTGCACTAACATTCATAATAATTACATGTGAAAAGGACTAAAAGTGTCTAACTAGTCATTTGAAACATTAAGTGTAAAATTGCATGGATATTTTTCTAAAAATATCAGCCCTAATTATTTCAAAGACTGGCTTTCATTCAGGGTCAAAGAACGTGGATGCCCCCTCCCTTCTTCTTCTCTGTGGCGGTCTTGTACTTTAATATTTCCTTTCCCCGGTTCCACTCTCCCTGTGGGTGATCTTATCCACTGACTTCTTTCTCCATTTCTCATGACTGTCAAATCTACCTCCATTGTTCTGGCTCACATCTCTTCCTGTTTTCCAATACTTCCTCTTGGATCTACTGCTGCTTTCTTTAAGGAAACATGACAAAAAAACAGAACTTTGTATCTTTCTTTCTAACTCATCGCCTTTCCTATATTACCAGTGACAACTTTTCTATACTACCTGTCTCTCAGTTTAAAATCCTGAAATTACCTTCAACTCCTCCATATCTACATACATATTGAGAGTGCACCAATTGCTATGGGATTTAGGCAGCCTCATCATTTGGTGGGTATGCTTTTGTATTAATGGGGAAAAGGGATTGTGACGGGTTGGATGACAGAAACCCCCTGGGGAACTGCCATCTGATGTGCCAAGACTACTTATGCCCCTGCTTTCCTTGCCAGCTTGAGACTCCAGCATCCTGTCTTGTTGAGCCAGACACATCAGTCTCAGTGGCGTAGCCAGGTTCTAACATCAGGGGGAGCGAACACACAAAAAAAGGCCCCACCTGACATCAAATTACACCTCTACCTCAATATAACGTGACCCGATATAACATGCATTCGGATATAACGGGACAAATCAGTGCTCTGGGAGGCTGCACTCACACCTGGTTGGACAGCCCCTCTCATCTCTCCTGAGAGGGCTGCTTTGCAATCTGTGGCCCCTGGAAGCAGGCAGCACACGGGGGGGGGGGGCACAGTCCCCCACAGAAGAGAGACGATCGGACAGAGGTGGGCAGGGTCTGTTGGGGGTTTGCATGGGGTGGGGGGCTGCACTGGGAGACTCTCCAATGCAGTACCTAGCCATGCTGGCTCTGTGCATCATAAGGCACTCGGGAAAAGGAGGCAGCAAGAGAGAGAGGCCGAGGAGGAGTGCCCTTCCCCTCCCAGCTGGGTCTGAGAGTCCCTGATCTCAGAGTCTCAGCGCTGCAGGCACCCAGCCCCCAGGTACTGGGCTGCAGTGCAAGCTAGAGGGGCTGATACAGAGAAGTCAGGACCAGTCAGAGCACTTCCCATGTCATGAAAACTCACTCCTGGAAAGCTAGGTGAGGTAATATGGGGGCGGGGGGGGGGGCAAACACACTGGTCTACAATTTTTGAGAAGTCGTCTGCTTCAGAGATAAAATGTGATATTTATTATGTATTTTGATGTACTGAATTCAAATATGACAATTAAAACAACTGGCTGCTGTTTCTAAGATATTTAAGTTTTTACATTTTATGTCTATGTATATTGTGTAGATAGTAGAGTTTTAATCATAAATTGTAAACCTAGGTCATTTAATGTGTTTATGGTTGCTTTACATGATAATATTTCACCTGTCCTGTTTATGTAACACTTTAAAAATCAGCAAAAGGGTTATATAAATAAAATTGATTATAAAACAAAAGTCAAAAAACTATTATGTACATAGTTTAGTCCTATTCAGTGTCTACTCGGCGCTTCTTGGCTTGTCTCTTGTATTCATTAAATGGAGCATCTCTTGTCACTGTCCAGCAATAGTCTGCAAGCATTGATGGGCTCCATTTGCCCTGATAGCCTGCCAGGAGGTTCCACTGCTGTAGTCTGGAGCCCAACAGCTCTGCTTTACTCTTGGGTAGTTCCAAATCCCTGACAAAGTCATTCAGTTCACCTTGTGTTATGAGGTGTGGTTCAGAGGAGGAGGATGGGAGAAAATGTGGGTCCTATGACATCGATGGTCCAGGACCAGAAGTTTCATCCTCTTCCTCTTCCTCATCTGACTCAAGTAAGAATGATTCTGGTGCATCAGGAACCGGCAGTCCTTCTCCGTGGGGTACTGGGCGTATAGCTGATGGAATGTTTAGATAATGCACAGTCCACTTTTTCTTCTTTGACACACTTTTCCCAACTGGAGGCACCATGCAGAAGTAACAATTGCTGGTATGATCTGTTGGCTCTCTCCAAATCATTGGCACTGCAAAAGGCATAGATTTCCTTTTCCTGTTCAACCATTGGCGAAGATTTGTTGCACAAGTGTTGCAGCATGTGTGTGGGGCCCACCTCTTGTCCTGATCTCCAATTTTGCAGCCAAAATAAAGGTGATAGGCTCTCTTAACTATAGGGGTTATACTGCGCTTTTGTGATGCAAAAGTCATTTCACCACAAACATAGCAGAAGTTATCTGCACTGTTCACACAAGTACGAGGCATCTCTGCTCACTTTGGCTAAACAGAAATGTGTCCCTTTGCAAAATCAAACACTGACAAATAAGAGAGCACGACACTGTATGATTTCTAGAGCTGATAAAGGGCAATTTGTTCAGCAGAGTGATGTAAGCTTCATTATGATTGCGTCATCCATGACTTCTAGAAATAACATGATGCAATTCATATCATGTATGATGCAATACCAGCTTCAGATTGCATCATTCATTGTTTTGCCTAAAAAGCAAGTACTGTCCAAACCCAGTCATAGATTTATTCATAGATCCAGTCAAAGATGTATTTTAGTCATTTCTGGTTTAAATTGAGATCCCTTCCCTTTATAACTCACTTATCCTCCGTCATTCCCAAGTCCAGGGTCGTATATACTGACCTAATAGCATATCTTGAAAACTAGAGCCAATCAACAATTTTAAGCATCATTTTCATTCTCAGTGATCCAGAATTAGTGAAGCTGGACTACATTTTTTTCAGAAGCATTTTGGCTGTAGAGCAGTGTAATATATATCAAGGTGGGTGAGGTAATATATTTTATTGGACCAGCTTCTGTTGGTGAGAGAGACAAACTTTTGAGCTTTTGCAGAACTCTTCTTCAGGAAGAAGAAAGAACTCAATGAAAGCTCCAAAGCTTGTCTGTCTCTCTCTCTCTCTCCAACAAAAGTTGCTCCAATAAAAGATATCACCTCACCCACCTCGTGGCTCTAATTTCCTGGGAACAACAGGGCAACACCAACCCAGCATACAAAAATGCAAGATTCACATGAACAGCACAGAGTGACCACCATCACACCAGGACACTAATTTCACGATTCATCTTAGCATAATATCATCACACCAAGGAATTAGCACTATCAGTACAATGAGATAAATATAGCCACATGTGCATGCCAAAAATTCACAGTACAAGCACACTGGGATCCACACAGCAGGATAGTAGTGTCAGTTTAGCTCTCAGTCTCTGAGTCCATCCCCACTAAACTAAGTCCAAAGTTTCAGCTAAACACAAGGGCACCTGCAAATAGTTGTACTAACAGCAGGATCTACACTGGCACAGTAGGAAGAGTTGCATGTCAGGGCACTATTTCCCAATCCCAGTGCAAGGCAGTACGGGATTCAGGCACCAGGTCCTTAGAACCAGAATTTATACTCACAAGAGAGTGGGATGAAATTAGAGTAGTTACAGAAGGCAACTCCCAAGAAACAAAGCATTGACCAAATGGCTGGGTGAATGTTAAACAACTATCACCAGCCATTGTGTGCAGCAAGTGAATGGCAATTGGTAACTTAATGACCACCATCACCAGAGAATTACTCAACCCTGGGACTCAGCAATGCCTCTCCCTCCTCCCAACATGATCACAAGCCCTTCCCTTAGGAGACAATTCAGGTTTCCCCTGATAGGAAAGGGAAAATCAGGCTTCCACTCCCTGCCCCCCAACATGGTGCCTGGACTTGTGTTTGCCAGAGCACATGGACTAAACTAAACACATACTACAACAGCAGATAGATAGTTCCAGCCTTCCCTGGGGAGACAATTCCATCCACACCCCCAAGGCAGAGATTGTATTGCTATGAAGATTTCCCCTGATAGTCTCAGTTTTCCTCGCCTACCCCACAACCCCTGTCCCTTCCCCACTGTCTCTTCTCTTCCACCCCTCACCCCCTAAGAGGCAGTAACTCAGATGCCAGGGAGGGGGAACCAAGCACATTCCATGGCCACTGTCTCTGAGAGGCAAGCATCACTGCCTGGGCAAGGAGGGCAAGCAGGGACTCCACAGGAGATACGCCTTCCCCCCTACAATGCCTGTCCTGGTCCACCTGCCCAGGTGCAGGGATGTTTCTGGAGATGCCTCTGGCTGAGTCCCCTGCCTGCCACCATGCAGATAGCCATCCCAGCAGCAGCAGCCAGGTGCTGGCTCTCACAGCCACCTGGAGGATTTCCAGTACCCCCCCCCGCCACCCCACCACAAGAAAGAGCCCCTTTGAAATACACTTACCAGCTGCTGCTACTGGCTGCCTTTAGTTGGGTGAGAGGTTAGGAGGTGCTGCTGCTGCAGAGCCAGAGAAAGCACATCTGCCACAGTGCCACAAGAAGCAGGTAGGAGAAGGAGGTGGGGTCTCAGCTGCTCAGCCCCTTGCTCCAGAAGCAGTTCCCCTTGCTGATTGGCTGGTGGCCAAAAACCAGCTAAACAGTGAGCAGTTGCACTCCCCTAGCTAGCTACCCTGCTGCCCCTGCCCCCGTTGAACAGCTGATGGCTCATGGGCCCCCACAGGCCCCAAAACAGTTGACTGGTGGGTGGGTGCCCCTGCCTCCTATAAGGGCATGCTCCGACCGACCCCCTTCTTCCCCAATGCCCCAGCCTCTCCTCCTCCTCTCTGGAGCTAGAGCTCAGTTCTTTCCCCCTCCCCTCACTGATTATCTGTCTCCCTCCCTCCTGCTGGGAGACAGTTAATCAGTGAGGCAGGGAGGGGGCAGAGTTTATGCAGCACATTAGAGGAAGCCAGCAAAGCCTGCCTGCACGAGCCCAGCTTGCTGGAGCTCAGTTCTTCCTTTCCCTGCCGTGAGATCAGCTGTGTCTCCCTCCTGCTGGGAGACACAGCTGATCGGCGAGGGCGGGGTATACAGCAAGCTGGGGGAATCCGGGAAGGCCCAGCTTCAGAGTGGAGTGTGGGTCCCGCCCCTGGTGCCATGGTAACCCCACCTAAGGCATGGCTTTTTTGAAAATGTGCTGAGGGGAAGCAGTTGCTTCCCCTGCACCCCACTAGCTACGCTTGTCTGCTCCAACACAGACCCAGGGTCTGAACCACATGCCCCAAAGCTGCCGACTTAGCTGAAAGCAGCTTACAGAAGTGTTCCTGTCTTTAATACACAGATGCCCAACTCCCAATGGGGTCTTAACCCCAAATAAATCCATTTTACTTATACAGAGTAAACACATAAATTGTTCACCTTCTATAACACTGATAGAGAAATATGCACAGCTGTCTCACCCCAGTTATTAATACATACTCTGGATTAATTAATAAGAAAAAGTGATTTTATTAAATACAGAAAGTAGGATTTAAGTGGTTCCAAGAAGTGACAGATAGAAAAAAGTGAATTACCAAGTAAAATAAAATAAAATATGCACATTATGTCTAAGAAAATTGAAAATAGATTAACACATCAGTTCCAGTAAGTTTCCTTTTACAGACTAGTCTCCTTCTCATAGACTCATAGACTCATAGACTCTAGGACTGGAAGGGACCTCGAGAGGTCATCGAGTCCAGTCCCCTGCCCTCATGGCAGGACCAAATACTGTCTAGACCATCCCTGATAGACATTTATCTAACCTACTCTTAAATATCTCCAGCGATGGAGATTCCACAACTTCCCTAGGCAATCTATTCCAGTGTTTAACTACCCTGACAGTTAGGAACTTTTTCCTAATGTCCAACCTAAATCTCCCTTGCTGCAGTTTAAGCCCATTGCTTCTTGTTCTGTCATTGGAGGCTAAGGTGAACAAGTTTTCTCCCTCCTCCTGATGACACCCTTTTAGATACCTGAAAACTGCTATCATGTCCCCTCTCAGTCTTCTCTTTTCCAAACTAAACAAACCCAATTCCTTCAGCCTTCCTTCATAGGTCATGTTCTCAAGACCTTTAATCATTCTTGTTGCTCTTCTCTGGACCCTCTCCAATTTCTCCACATCTTTCTTGAAATGCGGTGCCCAGAACTGGACACAATACTCCAGTTGAGGCCTAACCAGCGCAGAGTAAAGCGGAAGAATGACTTCTCGTGTCTTGTTTACAACACACCTGTTAATGCATCCCAGAATCATGTTTGCTTTTTTTGCAACAGTATCACACTGTTGACTCATATTAAGCTTGTGGTCCACTATGACCCCTAGATCTCTTTCTGCCATACTCCTTCCTAGACAGTCTCTTCCCATTCTGTATGTGTGAAACTGATTGTTCCTTCCTAAGTGGAGCACTTTGCATTTATCTTTATTGAACTTCATCCTGTTTACCTCAGACCATTTCTCCAATTTGTCCAGATCCTTTTGAATTTTGACCCTGTCCTCCAGAGCAGTTGCAATCCCTCCCAGTTTGGTATCGTCCGCAAACTTAATAAGCGTACTTTCTATGCCAACATCTAAATCGTTGATGAAGATATTGAACAGAACCGGTCCCAAAACAGACCCCTGCGGAACCCCACTTGTTATACCTTTCCAGCAGGATTGGGAGCCATTAACAACTACTCACTGAGTACAGTTATCCAGCCAGTTATGCACCCACCTTATAGTAGCCCCATCTAAATTGTACTTTCCTAGCTTATCTATAAGAATATCATGCGAAACTGTATCAAATGCCTTACTAAAGTCTAGGTATATCACATCCACCGCTTCTCCCTTATCCACAAGGCTCGTTATCCTATCAAAGAACGTTATCAGATTAGTTTGACACGATTTGTTCTTTACAAATCCATGCTGGCTATTCCCTATCACCTTACCACCTTCCAAGTGTTTGCAGATGATTTCTTTGATTACCTGCTCCATTATCTTCCCTGGCACAGAAGTTAAACTAACTGGTCTGTAGTTTCCTGGGTTGTTTTTATTTCCCTTTTTATAGATGGGCACTATATTTGCCCCCTTCCAGTCTTCTGGAATCTCCCCCGTCTCCCATGATTTCCCAAAGATAATAGCTAGAGGCTCAGATACCTCTTCCATTAACTCCTTGAGTATTCTAGGATGCATTCCATCAGGCCCTGGTGACTTGCAGGCATCTAACTTTTCTAAGTGATTTTTTACTTGCTCTTTCCTTATTTTCTCTTCTAAACCTACCCTCTTCCCGTAAGCATTCACTATACTAGACATTCCTTCAGACTTCTCAGTGAAGACCGAAACAAAGAAGTCATTAAGCATCTCTGCCATTTCCAAGTCTTTCGTTACTGTTACCCCCTCCTCATTGAGCAGTGGGCCTACCCTGTCCTTAGTCTTCCTCTTGCTTCTAATGTATTGATAAAAAGTCTTCTTGTTTCCCTTTATTCCCATAGCTAGTTTGAGTTCATTTTGTGCCTTTGCTTTTCTAATCTTGCCTCTGCATTCCTGTGTTATTTGCCTATATTCATCCTTCGTGATCTGACCTAGTTTCCATTTTTTATATGACGCCTTTTTATTTTGTAGGTCACGCAAGATCTCAAGGGTAAGCCAAGGTGGTCTTTTGCCACATTTTCTATCTTTCCTAACCATCGGAATAACTTGCTTTTGGGCCCTTAATAGCGTCCCTTTGAAAAACTGCCAACTTTCCTCAGTTGTTTTTCCCCTCAGTCTTAATTCCCATGGGACCTTGCCTATCAGCTCTCTGAGCTTACCAAAATCTGCCTTCCTGAAATCCATTGTCTCTATTCTGCTGTACTCCCTTCTACCTTTCCTTAGAATAGCAAATTCTATGATTTCATGATCACTTTCACCCAAGCTTCCTTCTACTTTCAAATTCTCAACAAGTTCCTCCCTATTGGTTAAAATCAAGTCTAGAACAGCTTCCCCCCTAGTAGCTTTTTCAACTTTCTGAAATAAAAAGTTGTCTGCAATGCAGTCCAGGAACTTATTGGATAGTCTGTGCCCCGCGGTGTTATTTTCCCAACATATATCTGGATAGTTGAAGTCCCCCATCACCACCAAATCTTGGGCTTTGGATGATTTTGTTAGTTGTTTGAAAAAAGCCTCATCCACCTCTTCCGCCTGATTAGGTGGCCTGTAGTAGACTCCCAGCACGACATCACCTGTGTTTTTTACCCCTTTTAGCCCAACCCAGAGACTCTCCACCCTTCCGTCTCCTATGTCCATCTCCACCTCAGTCCAAGTGTGTACATTTTTAATATATAAGGCAACACCTCCTCCCTTTTTCCCCTGTCTATCCTTCCTGAGCAAACTATACCCATCCACACCAACATTCCAGTCGTGTGTATTATCCCACCAAGTTTCAGTAATGCCAATAATGTCATAGTTGTATTTATTTATTAGCATTATTTATTATTCTAGTCTGGGTCCAGCAATCACTCACACCCCCTCTAGTTACTATCTTTTGTTCCAGTTTCTTTCAGGTATCCTTGGGGGTGGAGACCAAATGGAGGGGTCTCCCAGGGGTTTAAGTAGACTTTCTCTTGTGAGTGGACACCCCCTCCTCTCCTCTCCTATGCAAAGTCCAGCTCCAAGATGGAGTTTTGGAGTCACATGAGTGAGTCACATGTCCATGCGTGACTGAGTTTCTTACCAGCCAAGCCACATTCCTGTAAACACTCCTATGTGGATTGGTGTCTTCAAGTTCATTGTTGGCTTAAGTGGTTCTTGACTGGGCACTTAATTTGCACATTCCTTTCTCAAGAAGCTGACCAAATGCTTTACAAAGGCTACTCAGAAATGAAGCCAGTACACAGCCAATATTCATAACTTTGAATACAAAAATGATAAATGCATACAAATAGGATTAATAGATTCAGTAGATCATAACCTTTACAGAGATATGTTGCATAGCATATGTAGCATAAAACATTCTAGTTATGTCATATATACATTCATAAGCATATTTCCATAAAGCCTTATGGGAGGCACCATCACAGGAATCACTACGCAAAATGCACAAGTCTTCCCTTAGAGGAGGCAGTAGCAAATGGAGGACTCGTGCGATAGGCAAGTTTATCCAGAGCTCCCGCAATAAAGAGTTCTAAAGTCAGGTGCCTGTCACTCAGTACAATTTTGGTGAAATCCTGGCTCCACTGAGGTCAGTGAGAGTATTGCCATTGACTTCAATAGGTCCAGGATGTTGTCCTTTGTATCTAGAGTGTATTGAAAACTGTGTTAAAATGATAAGCTACCATTTTAAATGGTAAGGGGTTTCCTGGCCCTGCTTGCAGGTTTGTGAACTCTGAGGAAACTGTATGATCTAGGTCCTCAAGGAGAGTCTGGAAAGAACCAGCATAGCGCAAGGTGGGGTGAGTTGCACCTCTCTGCTTTAGGGAGGTGCCTGCTATGTCTCTCGCTGGTTTTGATTGTTGTACGTTACGGTTCTAGATTCTAAGAAATACAATGGCATTAGTCGCAACCTTCCAGAAAGAGGTTTTATCACTGCTAACTTCTCTGTGTGTATGCCATGAACATAACCATATCCACCTCCGTGAAACTTAGTCCTGGTTAATGTTGGCTGCATTGGTACCTATTGAATGCAATATTCTTAGAGCAGGGTCAGTGGAAAGGTGGCCTTTAGGTAGTCATGTCTTTCACCAACCTCTCTGAAGAGGAGTACCAGAACTTGAATAAACAGGCTAATTTACTGACCCAAATATTCCCAGAAAGCGAATTTCTGTGAATTTCATTGGTGATGCCAGAAGTATTTGTGCATTCATCCAGTTGAGGAACCACATGATTTTATCTCATTAATCACAACTAAGCAAATTTAGAACATTTGCCGTCAGCCTAAAGGACAATGTTTGAATATATTCAAGAAACCACAATCTCTGAGTAGAAAATGGGGATAAAATAAATCACATAAATGGTCTGCTGTGAATAATTTGCTCTGATGTAATTGTATACTCGTCTAGTTAAAGTGCTATATACATGTTTAAAAACCACCATGATTTTGTAAACGTGATGCCATAGCCAACTACCATGGAAATGGAAGCGATATCACAGAATGTTGACTTTACAACAAGATCCGGTTTGAAGGGAATCTGGGAGAAGGAGGAACAAACTCTTGAGTTTAAAAGGTAAGGTAAGGCTTTGTGTCCAGTGATTAGACTGAGCATAAGAATAAGACCATGGGACTGCCACAATGCAGCACCTCTCCCCACCAAAAAGGGAGATCATGGGATCTGTCACCTGACCAGAGGGCCTTACCTAAATGGAGCATGAGGCACCACAACAGCATTTCAGAATCAACATATCTATTGATTTTTCCACACACAAAAAATCATTGACATTTTCTGTGAAAAACAAACCTACCCACCCCTTTTCCAACAAGCTCTAGTCAGGACTCCTGTGCTTGGTTGCCACTGGATTGCTAGGTGACCTTCATGAAGACACTTGTAACCCTCTGAATCTCAGGGTACTTCTACATGCAAGGTGGAGGTGTAATTTCCAGCTCAGGTAGATGGACGCGTGCTAGCTTTGATTGAGTTAGTGTGTGCGAGAAAAAGCAGTGTAGCCACAGAGGCATGGGTGGCAGGATGGGCTAGCCGCCTGAGTACTTACCTAGAATCCCAGATGGGTTTGTACGTGGGGCAGCTAGCCTCTCCCGCCATCTGTGCTGCTGCAACTACGCTTCCATTTTTAGTGTGCTAGCTCTATCCCAGCTAGGGCCCATCAATCTGCCTGAGCCGGGAACGATACCTCAAGTGCTGGGCTCTAAGATGTTTAACTACCAAACTAGGGGATTGCCATGTTTAATTAATGTTTGTAAAGTGCTTTCAGATGTCTCTCACACCTTCCAGCTGATGTTCTCAAAGAGCTTGGCCACTCACAAAGGAAAGATTCTTGGATGACAGATGCTCAGTAAGTGCCAAATATCATTATTAAATGCAAATATGTCCAATAGTTAGCAAATGTATCAAGGGAAAATATGAAAAACAAGGGAAAAGGTTATTGGCTGTCTATGCTAAGTGAATGACATTTGAGAGATACCTCCCGCCATGAAAGTTCCTCTGGATAAAGCAAACACTGAAAAATATCACTCTGTGACACAGGGAACTTGTAGGGAGACTGCTGTCTGCTTATTGCTGAAAGTGAACTATTGGGAGCACTGTGTAATGATTTTTTGTGACAAGAACAACTTCATTTTTGTTAGCATTGAGCGGTGAGAGGTTCAGCATAGGACAGACTTGCATTGTTGGTTTAAAATGATAACTCTCCATAGTAGTCAAAAGACAGGCAAACAATTTAAGCCTAGAGATAAAAATGACATTCTGCCTTCCAGGGAATGCTTTATATCTCCAGAGTCAGGAGAGAAATAAAACAAGGGCATTAGCACAAACATGGTGATGAAAAAATATTATTATTACAAATATAAACTACACCAAAAGAAGTGTCCCAATAACATTCATAAAACAGTCAGACCAGGCATCCTTTGATAACTGAGGAATGAAGGGTACACATTAAAAGGTATTTTTTTTACTAGGATGCTTGATACCTCAGGATTGGTAACAAGCTAGACTACAGTGCTTTTCTCCCCTTGATAACTAGTTCAAATGCAGCCAAGATGAGCAGTAACCACACGTTGTTACCAGCTGTTTAGTGCCTCATTAGAAATGAGTCTGTTGTGACCATGGCACCCTAAAACCTACTATCGGGATCAATCTCAGTGAAGATTCCAAGGACTAAATAACCCTGGAGATGACTGCAAGGTGGAGTTGAGGCGGTGTTGCGGAACTTGGGCAGGTGTTACTGACTATGCTGCACTTGTTCTAGGGGTAAAAAGGATGCCACTTTCTAGGGCTATCAGACTCTCACCTTTCCCAAACTCCAGCATTTACACAAAGGGAAAAAAAGAAGTAGAAATTATTTCCACAATGCTCGGGCCCAGTGGAAAAGGCCTGTGAAAGTAAAAAAAAAAAAGCCACAAGTGTATCCAGTGGAAAGGTCACAGAGCTTAACACAGTCTCTCTTTGGGTGAAAAAGGGATGGAAGCAAAGCCACACGCAAGAATCAGTTATGAATCTTGACCCAAGCCTTGCAGATCTTAGGCCATCCATACAGAGTATCTGCCCATCCACACACACGTCTGAGCTCCTCATTACATTAAAGCTGGTCTGTAGCCATGTCACTGCTGGTTTTAAGTCAATGACTGTGCATTGTTAATTTAATACCAAAGTTTTGTGGTCAACTGTAGCAGGAAATTAAAGTTTTCTCTAGAGGATCAAGCTGCATGGTGTAACAACTCCTGAGATGGCTCCCCTTCTTTAACCACCCACATCCCCTGGTTTCCCATGAAGCCCTGAGCGTATATTAGTATCGGGAGTAGGAAGTGGAACTTCTGCAAAGAGGGAAAACAGGCAAAATAGCCTTGGCTCCCCTCTTTCCGTGAGTTTTCCCTCATGTTTGTCTGAAATTGTCACTCCTTTGCTTCTCTCCATAATGTGCAGTTGACACATAACTCCATTGACATAAAATATATGCTGTGTTGCACAGATGTTTATACGAAAAGTAGAAGTGAAGTCAGTTGCTTGTATCTTGCGTACTCTGGGTTAATTAAGCCTGTGCCCTGGGCTAGGTGACAGCCTATGAATCACTTATGAGAGAACATTATATGTTTGAAATAAACCAGTTTCATGCTGACAAGGGAAATTGCCCAAGCAGCTCAAGGGGCCACCTATTAAATATTAGTATGTGTTGTGTGTGGCGGGGGGGCGGGATGCAAAAATATTCCTGTGTAGGACTCCCAGTGGGTTAGCACAGACACTGAATCCATCTGAACTTGCTTGGTTTTGGATGCATGCTGTTCACTGTTGAGCTTTGAGTTAGCACATAACGGGCCTCTGGATTGTGATCAGTTCTCCTCACAAGGGACAATTGCTATAGCCTCTTGGATGTAGGTTTTCTGTTGCTTTGTTTAGTATTTGTCATCAGTGATGTGGCACACAGTTCAATTCTATCTTTTACATTCTGCAGCTGAGGTGCTTCCGTCTAACTTGTTCTGCCCTCAAAACTGCTCAAAAGAGCAATAGAAGGGTGGGGTACGGTGCTCTAAAATTATAGTTCAGAGTAGTGGTGGTGGCAGCAGCTGATTTATCCTGGCTGAGAGTTCAGTACTACCACAATCTGTACTTGTGCCAGACATCCATGACCCCTACACCACCCAAATATATCCTGCTCCTATTCCATGTAACCTGCCTTTCTGGGGAGCTGTGCACAGTAATTTACACATCTCTTCCTTATTGCACACTCTTACATCTTTATGCCTGAGTGAGCTAATACCTGCTGACTGGAATTGCCTTTTTCCTAGCATGACAGGGATTACTAACCAGGGTTATGCACAATCTGCTGGGTGTCTCCAGGAGCCAGATGTGTTATCTGCCCTTTCCTTGTTTTGACCTTACCTGTTTATGAAACCACATTCACTGACAGGGACTAGCATCACAAATTCACCTGGGAGTTAGCTGATGAAATGTTCTAGTGCTTTTTAAATCACCCTATTGGAGAGGAATTTTTGGTGCATGTTTTCACATTACATGCTTTCTGGCAGTGTTGGGAGGACACAGTCTGTAAAGAGGATCATGATAAACTGGCTATGCTTATTCCTATCGATAGGAAACTCTTCTTTCCCAGAGCTCTGGCATGCAGAGCTCCTTAATGCTCAGGCCAGTCACTGCTCTATTTAATTACATGTACAACCTTTAGGTGCTGCCAAAGACAACATGGGCTGTGATACCAGCCAAATGGTGATGACAGGTGCCCTTTTCATTCCAGGCAGACAGTGCTGTCTCCCACTTAACTTTATTTGTTACTGTAGTGCCTAGGAGCCCTACCTATGGACCATTGGCTCATCATGCTAGATGCTGTACAAATAGAGAACAAAACCACAGTCCTTGTCACCAAAGAGCAGATGAAGAACAGCTGTCTCAAACTAAACCCCAGGGGAATGAGGTGATTCTGTTTGGAAAATGGATAGGCAGAGAACAGCACTATCTCACTCTCTCTGCAGGACAACTGCCCTCGGCTGGTTAAGAGTCTTGGGATTACACTGAACTCAGCGCTGCTAGATCAGGCACTAAGAGTTCCTTGCTCCAGCAAGGAGGCGATGCTTTCCAGTCTTCTCAGCCAATTGTCTTGACACAGCACTTAATGCCTTTGTGCTGCAATTGTCTCTATATGCTCTGTGCATAAGAAGCAGATGAAGAAACTACAGTGGGTACCTACTGCAGCAGCTGTCATGGTATAATTCCCCACTCTGAACCTTAGCGTCCAAAAGATGGGGTACCAGCATGAATTCCTCTAAGCTCAATTACCAGTTTAGTACTTGTAGCGCTGCCACCAACCAGGAATTCCAGTGCCTGGTACACTCTGGTCCCCCCAAAACCTTGCCCGGGGACCCCCAAGACCCAGACTCTCTGGATTTTAACACAAGGAAAGTAAACCCTTTCCCTCACCATTGCCTCTCCCAGGCTTCCTCTCCCTGGGTTACCCTGGAAGATTACTGTGATTCAATCTCTTTGAATCTTTAAACAGAGAGGAAAATTCACCTTCCCCCCTCCTTCCCTCTCCCCCTCCCAGACTCTCCCTGAGAGAAAGTAATCCTAACACAGAGAGAAATTAACCTTTCTCTCCCCCTTCCCTCCTTTCTCCCCACCAATTCCCTGGTGGATCCAGACCCAGTCCCCTGGGGTCTCACCAGAATAATAAAACGATCAGGTTCTTAAACAAGAAAAGCTTTTAATTAAAGAGGAAAAAAACAGTAAAAGTTATCTTTGTAAATTTAAGATGGAATACGTTACAGGGTCTTTCAGCTATAGACACTGGGAATACTCTCCCAGCCTAAGTATACAAGTACAAATTAAAATCCTTCCAGCCAAATACACATTTGAACTCCTTCCAGCCAAATACACATTTGCAAATAAAGAAAACAAACATAAGCCTAACTTGCCTTATTTACCTAGTACTCACAATTCTGGACATATAAGAGACTGTATCAAAGAGATTGGAGAGAAACCTGGTTGCACGTCTGGTCACTCAGAACCCAGAGAGAACAACCACCAAACACTAACAGCACACACAAAAACTTCCCTCCCTCAAGATTTGAAAGTATCCTGTCCCCTGATTGGTCCTCTGGTCAGGTGACAACCAGGCTCACTGATTTTGTTAACCCTTTACAAGCAAAAGAGATATGAAGTACTTCTGTTCTATTAACTCTTACTTATCTGTTTATGACAGGTACATTTATAAACTGTTCATTAAGGGTTAAATTACTAATTGTAATAGATGTTTTAATAAATGATTTTATTGTTAAAGTCCAACAGGTCAAAATGTTGCTTATAACCTAGTCCCTTTATAACACCTTCTACAGATATGCTTGTAACCATCTCTAACACATACTCCTTATGTCCGTAACATGCTTATATAACATCTGTTAAGCCTTTATAAGCTATTTGTAAATGTACCCTTAATATGAAGGCTGAGCAAGAATTCTCTGAGATATAAATGTAGCTTCTGGTCTCAGCCACTAAATATCTAGAAATCGTTTGTGCACAAGGCAGGCAGGCATATTCACATGTATAAAAACTAATTGCTGCAGAGCAAGAGAAAGCAGGAATTGGGTAAGAGTCTATTTTACTACAGATTGTTTAAGTTATCTAGTTTTCATTTAATAACAGCAAAATGCAAACTCACATGTATAATTCAAATGAGTCCTTTAGCTGCACCGAGGCTAATCTCCTTGGATGCTTTTAGGATCAAATAGAACTTCCTCAGGGGCAGCTTCAAGATCTGTTCATCATGTCCAGAAAAAAAAGTCTGAATTTTCTAGTGTGCTCAGCCTGCTGTTAACAGTTGTACTGTTATATTATATATGATTCCCAACTGCTCATGATATAAACAAACTACATTCAATGCTTTATTAGATATTTTGGGAGAATTAACTTTTAAGTAAGTGCTCCACAAAAGGGCACAGGAAATGACTAAAATAGGACTTAATAGTTAAAATACAACAGACAAAGGACAACAATGCGTTCATATAGCTGGGTTGCAATGGGGGGACATTTTATGGGTCACTGTTCTTATGTATCAATAACAGCTTATTATTTGCATAGCAAGACACCCAGCTCAAAAGGAAGTGGCAAGATTTGATATACATTTGTCCCACTTAAAACTGGACCAGGGAACACATATTAAGTCTTGATAAAACAGTAGCAGTAATACCACACTTGCAATGATTTTCAGGTTTATTCACAAAGTTCTACAACTATATTACTACTTTGCACATTCATAAAGCCTTCTTACATTGGCTGCTAACAACAACGTATTAATTGCTTAATAAATATAAAAAGCTGATCGTATTTTCAGATTTATATTGTTAGAGTAATTCCACAAGCCCTTCTCCTGCAAGCACGTGATAATGATGTTACCTTTACTATTGATCATTCATGCCAGTGTTAGCTCACATGGCCATTTACCTTCCTAATTATTGTCCCACTGCCTGAGGTTTCCATCATTAAGAGCCCGGTTCTGAATTCTTTATATGTCAAAAGCTCACACTAAATATATTAGGAGTATCTGATGTATGGGTAGAACAGGACTGGGTCCATGGTGATACCGCAGGGGGCAATATGAAACTGAGAAGGGGACCCTGGCAGATCACTAGCGGATGAGGGTGGCACCGTGAAGGACAAGGAAATAGGCTGGGAGAGGGTTTATTTTAATCAGACAGTAAAGATATATGGTTCTTGTACTGTTAGCCTTTGGACTTCTATGGCCTCAGGCAGCAAGAAACCGTTAACCTCAATTTTCATATAGTATTTTTGATCCTTATACAAAAGGCGCATTAGACACAATTCAATTCAACATGAAACACGACAGGTGGTTCTGTGGAAAGGCAAATCTCCTTTACTCTTTTACCTCGGAAAATGGAAAGCTCCCCACTCACTTTGGATGTTTCATTTTCAGTGTTCAGCTACATAGTGAATTTTAAAAACTATTAAATATCTTCTATTTCCTAAATGGCTATTGCTACTAAGCGGATTTATGCTCATGCCTTATATGGACATTAGACTCCTGAAGATCTTCTATTAAAGATTTGAAAAGTGTTTTGGTGTAGGGTTGTTGTGGACTGCTGTGAATTTGCTTTCATGGCTGAAAGGAAGGAAGTTTCTGGGGTGCTCCATTTCATAGCTGTATATTTAAGAATTGTCAAGCAGTGCCTAGAGTAAAAGATAGGTGCTCCTTTAAACACCTTTGGCACAGGTGTCCATACAAAACAAAGTTATGGATTAGATCTATGGAGGGAAGTTTATTCACAGTATACAATCAAACTGGAACATTTAGGCAAAGTTACATTGTAAGGGAGCAACTTGCTTTCCATTTGTAATGTATTTTGGTAGATAAAGGAGCATATTTTTTGCTGCAGGAGCATGGGAGGTTACGGGAAGATGTGAAAAAATTGAAGAGAGTCTAGAGGACAGAAACAAAAATGGTGAGAGGTTTAGAAAATGTGACATATGAGAAAAGGTTGAAAAAATTTGGGAAGCTTAGTCTAGTGAAGATAAGAGTAAGAAAGGACATAAATAGTCTTCAAGTATATAACAGGGTGTTATAGAAGATTGTGATCAATTGTTTTCTGTGTCCACTGAGGGTAGGATAAGAAGGAATCGGCATAGTTTGCAGCAAAGAAGATTTAGGTTGGATATTAGGAAATTCTTTGTAACTCTAAAGATAGCTAAACCCTGGAACAGGTTACCTAGGGAGGCTGTGGAACCCACGTCACTGGAGGTTTTTAAAACCAGATTAGACAAATACCTGTCAGGGATGCTCCAGGTCTACTTAATCCTGCCTCAGCATGGAGGGGACTAGCTGACCTCCTGCTGTCTCTTCCAGCCCTACATTTCTAGGACTTTTATGATATGGGAAATGTATTGCAGTACAATGGAGCTGCCACCATACTAACACAGGGATATGGGAAAAGAGAAAGTGTTACCAGTACTTTAATGTATGTGACAGGGCGAGGGCTCATGGAGCTGCACAGAAATTCAGCAGCAGCCCCACATAAAGCAGACCCTCTCCAGGGTCTCAGATTTACATACTTTCCCTCCTCGTGGTGAATCATAACAACAAGCCAGCAGAGCCACTGGCCACATTCCCTTCAAGCACTCTAACAGTCTGTAGATGCTACAAAACTATGAGAACAGGGTAGATGATTTATCTCCAGATGTTTTCATCCTGGCTTCTAGTCAGCAAAGCTCTGGCTTCTCCCATCCCCTGAGTGGATCCATGTCCCTTTCTAAAGGTCTGAACCTATATTGGGGTGAGGGCTCCCCCAGTGACCCTGGGCTTAGACTCTATGTCTACCGTAAGACTTGTTAGCAATTCTCCCATGGTACACTCTAGCAGCAGTGGAAGTGTAGCACAGACTGAGCACAGGTATTCTAACTTCTGCATTATCCAGCTGTGAAGGGCTAGGTAACACAGTGGTGAAAATGCCTGCTCTATTCCGTCCACCATTGCTTATACTGCTGGAGCTCCTATACCTGTACTAGACCAAGAGTAGGACCATTTATGAAAATTCTCAGTGCAGACTCAGCTGAGGAAGCAACTCTCAGTGCTCTGAAAAACTGCTGCTGAGATTTAACCCCCAAATCTCCATTCCACTGCCTAGCTTGGCAGAATCCACTTCTAGGGGCCACTAATACCACACAGTGGGTCACATCGACATCAAATCCAAACCAGTGCCACAGCCACAGCATGAAGAATTTTAGGGGCACGGCACTGATGAAAATCGAGCTCTGACATGAAATATAAAAAATAGTGAATATTAAATATGTGTTGGGTTTTTTTGCTTTGCCAGTACAAGTATGGGGTCCCTGCCGCCCATCCTAAACTCCCTTTGCTGTCAGATTAATCATTTTATGTTCATAACTACAGTGAAGTTTTCACTGTTACAGCCCTGCTGTATTCTGCACCAGAGATGGCCCCATTTTAATCATGAGAGAAGCGATTCTTCTCAAGAGAAGACTTGATCCTGCAGCCCTTCATCAGTGGAGCTTCCCTCACATGTTCTACTGAATTTAATAGAACCATTGCCATAAGGAATATTCATGTGTGTAAAGATTTCAGGACAAGAACCATAATTGGCAGGGGCGGCTCCAGGCCACAGCACGCCAAGCACGTGCTTGGGGCAGCATGCCTCGGGGGGTGCTCTGCCGGTCACCGGGAGGGCAGCAGGTAGGGCTCCGGTGGACTCCCGCAGGCGTGCCTGTGGAGGGTCCACTAGTCCTGCAGCTTCGGCGCTTGAGACGGCGAAATTTCTAGAGCCGCCCCTGATAGTTGGTCAACTTATTTGGGATCCTTTAAAGTATAAAACACAATCAGACTGGAAGTTGACACTCAGGAGCAGTCTTCAAAGCGGGCTGCAGAATTATTTCCATAACTTGGGTATTTTTTTGTAAATACAGTACAAAAGGCTGTTTAAAACAGGATTTGGGATTTTTATGTTTCTTTCAGAGAAGGAGCATGAAAGTGAAAAACTAAAACTGGCATAATTTCAGCTCTCCAACTAATAGTCTTGGCTCATTACAGTAAAAGGGCAAAGTGACCCACTGCCAGTCTTCTCAGCATATAACAATATATGAACAGCTCTGAACTCTTGTTCAGTAGGTGCAGGCATTCCTATTTCATCACCTCAGGTTCCCACATTGCAAACTGACTACCATAGCCATTGAATGGTACAAAATCTGGAGACAATGGAGTTAGAATTCAAGCTCTTCTTTTATTGTTATTATGATTAATTCCCAGCCTGCCAAAACCTGGCTCTCTGCCTGATGAGCAGTGGGTTGCCACTGCCTCCTGCTCTCTGAGGCTACATCCAAATGGGTAGCCCACAATGCTCTGTGTAATGAAACTATGTGGATTTACAAGAACAGACAGAGACACAGACCAGGCCAGGGGTCAAATCCAGAATCAGGAACCGTGTATCAAGCAAGAATCAGATCCACTGCAGCAGCCAGTCAGGAAGTCCCTCAGTTGCTCAAAGAACTTCCTGTGCTTCCTTCAGTCCCCAATCAGTGGGGCCCATCGTCATCTCCATTCAGGATCCTAAGGGACAGTGCCTCTGGGAGAGGTGAGAATTCTGCTAGCCCTTCACTTCCACTAGTTCTGGGTGGGCTGTCCATTCATGGCCAGGAAGTACAGACTACCCAAGAAGCTATAGCCCTAGGTTCAAGACCCACAGGCCTTTTTACTTTGCTACTGAGCTGCGTCAGTTAAAAAGTGTCTGTGGATGCAAACTAGTACCATCCAATACAAATACAAACCAGATGCTACCACTAGTATCATAACACTCAAACAAGAATATCCAGGTGAGTTGTAAAGACTCTCTCTCACTGCACCACCTGACGTAGCGTTCTGCAGGTATTCCCCTCCTGAGCAGAAGGCCTCACTGTCTAATCAAAGACTTTCATATCCAATGATAATCTTATTGAATCTTCTCTTGCTAAACCCCTCCACTCTACAGATCAATTTAACTCCTTTCTTGGTTACTCCACATCCCACTTAGGATTGCGCCCAATATACTTCAAACATTCATATGAAATTCTCAGCACTTATATCGAATGTGTCTGTGCCAGCATGAAAGCCTGGAAAAAATCTACATAATCTTACTTTTGTGTCCACTGTCATCTCCTTACAGTTGCTGATGCCTGCTCCTTCTTTGATTTGGATGTGCAAAAAAGTGTCCATGGATAAAATTTTCAAATGCTGCTAAGTGATCGAGGAGCCCAGGTCTCTTGGATGCTGAAGTTGCTTTTGTAAATTAGATTTGGGCTCCTCAATCACGTCAGCGTTTTTGAAAATTTCCTCCTGTGTCCCTGTACTTGTAAAGATTGTATTTTAAGGCTCATTGAATTTAGGAAGGTTGCAAAAGAAATATCATTGGCAGTTCCTTAGTGCAATTTGTTAATTAGACTGTTGAAGTTAAGCTTGATCTAGGAAAAATCATCCAAACAGACAAATTCTCAGTTAGGGTAAATTAGTGTAGCTCCTTTGGAGTCAATGGAACTATACCAGTTTATACTAGCTGAGAATCTTGGCACAAGTTTTTGCAGTAATGCCTTCACAAAGGCTTCTTGACTTTCCTTCACCACAAGGCTATCTGTCTGTTTAGATCCAATAGATAGAAACCCCTTGTGCTGTATTTCCCTACTTCCACTCCTGAAGGGAATCACAAAAATGGCTAAATAACACTAAGTAAAAATGTAAGCCCACACCGTTTGTTTTTAATTTCAGAGGACTTAACTGTTCATTCTTGTAATCAGAACTGTTTCCCTCATTCTCATTTTAAACTGGCGCAGACACATAGTATATTCAAACACACTTGTATTCCTCAATAAAAGCTGCTATCAGCTAAAATGGATTTATGCCTCTACTCAGTACTTTCCATCTTGTCCTTTCTGCACTTACGAATTAATATAGGCCATTTTAAAAAAAATGTTTTGGCTGTTTTTCCATGATACATTTTTTGTCTTATCCAAGAGCATTGCCTGACTAAATTTTACAGTATTGAAATTCTCTGGTATGGAGATTTTGACCCTCCTCTCTTCTGTCCTGTTCAGGTTTTGCAAATGTTACCTTTATTTTTAGTTCCTATTATAATTTTTAAAAGTTAGATATAGGTGAGGTGAGTAAAAGTTGGGAAGCCTTTCACAATTCTGACTCAAACCCCCCTTCCCCCCAAAAAACAAAAACTTAAGAACAAACCTTTGCATCCAAAATCAAACGTGAACTTTGTTTCAGGAGCCCAGACAACTGCATTGTTAAGAGCTCTGTTAAGAGAATTCTGGGTAATCATCTGCAAATGAGTTCACAGAGCACCATATTTTGCTTCAGAATATCTGTAGCTGAGGCCTAATTCAACTTCCACTGAAGTCAAAGGGAGTCTTTCCACTGAGTTCAGTGAAAACTGGGTAGAGACCATAATGGAGCTTTTGAACAGAAGTAGGGCTAACACAGGAACATCTGGTTAGGTAGGTCAACCCTGCTCATCCGTGTCATCAGCTGTGGCAGTTTAGCTTTCTAGATCAAAGTGCATATCAGTACATGGAATGCTCTTCCAGCTCAGAACTTCTTCCTAGCCCTGACACAGCCAGCCTGAGCACTGGGAACAACCTGAAGGATTTGGACATGCTTTTGGAGGAAGCAAGCTCACAGGCTCCATTCATGGGGACTTCACATATTTGAAATTGGCATGTACTTAAATACCTTGTTGAATGGGAGCTGGTAATCTGAGATGTCCAATTCTATCGTTGTGCCATGTGTCACTGGGCATGATTCCTAGAGCTGCTGAGTACCCACAATTCCCACTGAAGGCTCATTTAGGGTTCCTGGGGCTTTGTCTACACTGAAAATTTACATAGGATGAAAAAATCCATACCCCTGGGAGAAGTAACTATGCTGACCTAACCCCCATGGGGACAGCGCTAGGTCAACAGAAGAATTCTTCCATCAACAGAGCTACTGCCTCTTGGGCAGGTGGATTAACTACGGCAATGGGAGAACCCCTCCCATCGCCATAGTGAGTGTCTACAGTGAAGTACCACAGTGACACAGCCGCTGCTGTAGTATTTAAAATGTAGACATGCCGTGACAGAAAAAACTCTTCCATTAGTGCAGCTGTGTTGGCACTGTGGGGTTATGCCAGTATAGCTACCCCAATATAGCAATGCCAGCGAAATCTCCATAATGTAGACACAGCCTAATATAGGACAATTGCAGAGTCAGGCCTGAAGAATGTAGAAACTTCCTCTTTCTAGCCAGAATATCTGAGCAGGTTTAATTTCTCTCATTTATGAAAGCGTCTCTTAATGTTTAATAGGATTGGTTTCACTATGATATTTCTGAGGCTAATATAGTGCATTTCCAAAAGAGTTTTAGAAAAGAAAAATGGAGCAAATGTTTCCTGTCATTTATCATGTGAAATGAGGTAAGCTGCTGTGCTAAAAAGGCCTTATCAATACGTATGAGGGGGGACAGCGGCTGAGTCTGATTTGAGCATCTTTAAGGAATAAATAATGGTCCCCAGGGTACATTTCTCTCTGCTCTGATTAGAAATCTAGACCCTAATTTAAAGGAAAAAACCACTATTTTACTATACTTTTCGAAACCAGAATTTGTAATTCATCCAAGTGAGTATATAGGTTATTAACCAAACCATATTATAACTGTGATTTGCTCTGTATTGTCTTTAACCAACATATTCAGAAAACAGACTGGTAAAAGCCAACCAATCTGAATAATTTATTTGAGATGCCTCAGTGCATTACTAACGATAAGTTTACTGTACCTGAAAGAACAAAGTATCCAGCATTTTAATCAAATGGAGTCACTGCTTTTTCATGTGACAAGTCAAGACTTTGCTGTTAAGAAAATGTCACTGATGCCTTGCTATTAACTACAATAAAATTATAATGTGAAGAGACTTTTCAGAATTTTATCTGAAGGATGAAAGCAAGAGAAAAATACAAAACAAATTCAACTGAAATAAAATACAGAGAAATCAGTAACATTAATCATTGGTAGACTAAGGAATACAGTTCAGTGTTTAATTCAGGGGCCAGAATTCTGCTTGTTCTGCCCATTGTTAATAAAATATACTACTTTGTACCCGTCCTTCCAAGGATCTGCAAGAACATTGACCATTACAACAACCCTCTGTGGTTGAAAGTTTTTATGCCCATTTTACAGATATGGAAACTACATCACAAAGAGATTAAGTATCTGTGACGAAGTGGTACTGGTTTTAATGTTTCCTCTGAATACTGTGTGGGGGCCTCAGTTCCTGGCCGACCTTCTGTCTCCTAGCAACTAATGGCCAGGCCCTTCCCCCCTGCAAGGGGATGCTAAAGGTGTTGGAGACAGAGAGATCAGGTGACCTCCTGGCCCAGGAAAGAGACAAAGCCCAGAGAGGAGGGGCTGGAGGAGTGGCCTCCCTGGGGTCCCAGATGGACCTAACTAAGGGGGGTCTTGTTGTCTGTACTGGCAAGACCTGTTTTGGACTGTGTTCCTGTCATCTAAATAAACCTCTGTTTTACTGGCTGGCTGAGAGTCACATCTGACTGCAAGGTGGGGGTGCAGGACCCTCTGGCTTCCCCAGGACCCTGACTGGGTGAACTCGCTGTGGGAAGCACATGGAGGGGCACATGCTGAATGCTACGTGTGAGCGTCCTGCCCTAAAGATAGTCTGCTCCAAGGGAGAGGAGGCACCCCAAAGTTCTGACTGGCTTTGTGGGGAGCAGTTCCAGAGCATTGCCCGGGGACTCCGTGACAGTATCTTTCCCAGTTTCACACGTGAAGTCTGTGGCAGAGCCAGGAGTAGAATCTAGATCTAACTCTCAGCCCCATATTTTACCCACAAGCCAATCCTTCATCCAGATCCCAGCTCAACAGAAGCACCAAATTCATTTCTTCCCTAACATATCAAGGAGGTATGAGGTAAACAGGAAAATTAGAAGGCAGATTTTAGTTCAAATTTTACAGATTTAAAAATCCTAATTTATTATACAAAAAAGGTTAACATTTTTGCTTTCTTTTTCAAAAGTACTGGAACCACGCAGAAGCACTAAGTCACCAAATTGCTTTTGATAGGTGATTTCAAGCAGCCAAACAAGATGACTCTGCTGTAGATATTTTAAAAACTAAAAGAAATACGTTGGCTGGAACCTTTCACTAGCTTGTGGGAATTATTCCATGACTGAAAAGTTATTGCTGAAAGATTTGTAGCATTGCTGCTTGTAGAATTGCTCTGATTTGTTAACTAATGGGTAACTGTCTGGAAAACTGTTTCTTTTAGGAAGAAAATGTTATATGGAAATAGATTATATAAAGAGTCTAGTTCCTTTGAATTTGAACTTTGGTTTCCTAGATACAGCAAAATAGGTATATTCTCTGTAAAACATAGATTCTAGTTGCTTGGGTTAATGGAGCCATAGTTGTTTACTAGTAGAGATGACAGCTGGCAAACTCATTACAACAACATGTTTTCAAAAACAAATGAAGAGATTAATAAAAGACAGGGTGAGTGCTCATGCACCACAAAAAAATCATGTACTAGGCCCTACAAAATTGAGGGTTAAGAAGCAACGGTGGCCCCAAACCTGAATTCCACAAATTCCCACCTCTCTGCATGATTAGTTGGATGATGAGATTTCTCTCTGCCATGAAGTCTTTCCCCTTCATTTATGTTAGTCTATATCCCCAAAACCAAAAAGCACAGAACATCTATTTGGTTCAGATCTTGTTTCTCAGAGCTGTAATTTCAGAGTTATAGCTCCATAAAGAAAGCAAATTACCCCATGCTTCCAGGTCACATTGAAGAACTGGGCTGCTGCTGAAACTGCCTCCCATGAATATAACTAAGAGGAACCTCTCCAGCTCCTGCTTGTTAGCTTTGTTTCAATCTTCAATGGTTGGGGGGGGGAACAAAAGGAAACAGAAACAAGAGAGGAAAATAGATTATTAGCAAGACTGGCTCACGGAGCCTGTTCCTTTCTAGGGCCTGGTCCACACTACACAGTTGAATCTATTTAAACAGCGTTAAATCGATTTAACTCTGTACCCGTCCACACTACAAGGCACTTTAAATCGATTTTAAGGGCTCTTAAAATCGATTTCTGTACTCCTCCCCAACGAGAGGATTAACCCTAAAATCGATATTACTATATCGATTTAGGGTTAGTGTGGACGGAAATCGAAGTTATTGGTCTCATTCCTTTAATGTAGCTACCCAGATGCACCGCTCCGGAAATCGATGGTAGCCAAGACCATGGATGCACACCACTGAATTAATGTGCCCTAGTGTGGACGCATAAAATCGATTTTATAATATCAGTTTTATAAAACCGGTTTTAGTAATTTCGATTTTATGCTGTAGTGTAGACATAGCCTATGCAAACAATGCATTTCCTTTATTTTTTTTCTAAGGGGCAGGGGACATTCTAGAATAATTATAACACATGGAAAGAGTTATTATAACAGCAACAAGAACTGCACTCCATGGGGAAAAGCAACAAAGAGTCTGATGAAGTGGGTATTCATCCACGAAAGCTCATGCTCCAATACATCTGTTAGTCTATAAGGTGCCACAGGACTCTTTGCTGCCTTTTACAGATCCAGACTAACACTGCTACCCCTCTGATACTTGACTCCATGGGGAGCAACTCTCCCAGACAAAAACACAGTTCTATTTTCTAATCAAAGCAGATATTTTTATTGGGTTAGTACAGGTGCTGCCATTGAAGTAGCAAATTCTGTGCAAAAGAGGGGTCACAAAATAAACTAAAGTCTTAAGTACATTCGTACTCTGTAGGGATGTCTGTAGATAATCCAGGCACATACAAATAATATTAAACGGTGGCCAGCTAAACATCTTTCAATTAATTTCCCCACCCACATACAACCGTTGGTTCTGTCTTGATAAGTCCTTGATTTATATGAAACACCCACTCTTGTCTGCACACTTCATTCCTCTTTGGCCATTTATCCAGGTGTTGCTTTCATTGGTTAAGTGCTCCTGAAAGCCCAAAGTAGTTTTGTACACATATGCAGCTTTCATACTAGCTGCTCTTGTATTGTTTATTCAATGAGCTCTGATGGTGTCCCTAGACCTGTGCAGACCATGCAGGAGATAGAGTCTTTGCCCTAGAGATCTTGTAGTCTAAGGACCCGATCCAAGTGAGTAATTTGAAAAGCTGCCCATTGACTTCAATTGAGTTTGGATCAGCTCCTAAGATAACGGACAAAGCAGCAGGTAGCCAGAGCCATAATCAACATGTAGTGGTTGGTGTAGCACTGAGGGACTAGAAGAGAGGCTCACTCAGAAGGTTTCCCTAAAGAGACCCACACTGCCCAAGGCTGCTTCACTCAGCCTATCAATACGTTTTCACATCTGACAAACCCTATTAAATATTTAAGGCAAAACTGAGCAAACTGACACTAAAAGAACAAATGTTTTACTAATGCAACACATCCGCCAAATGTTCCAAAAGGGTTGACATGGACTAGCATTTAAAAAAGCTTTAAAGGGCCTGGGAATCTAATAGCCCCTCACTGCATGGCTACATGGGGTATCTGAGTTTGGGTCTTGCTCCTGCTAGCCAGCAGCTGGGAGCAGTGAGAAGCAGGGACACACCAGGAGGCAGCAGTTTGCCTCCCTCAGGTGTGACCTCCCCTCCCTCAGCCAGATGGGAAGTAGCCACAGGGTATCTGAGTGTCCAGGGAACATTGAGAGGAAAAGGAAGAATCCCAGAGGACCCCACCAAAGGGCTATACAGAGGTGGAAGTTTGCAAGATCTACCCTGTCTCTGCTTCAATACAGTCAAGTGAAGGTCAGCCTGGTTAAGTCATCATGGAATTGTCCTCCTCAGTAAGCAGGCAGCTTCCTATGTCCATTGCCTTTACGATGTAGTATTTTAACATTTTATTATCAGAGGGGTAGCCATGTTAGTCTGGATCTGTAAAAAGCAACAAAGAGTCCTATGGCACCTTATAGACTAACAAATGTTTCGGAGCATAAGCTTTTGTGGGTGAATACCCACTTCGTCAGATGCAAGTACATGGGTATTCACCCATGAAAGCTTATGCTCCAATGCAGTTGTTAGTCTATAAGGTGCCACAGGACTCTCTGTTGCTTTTAACATTTTATTGTAACTTTGCCTTTAAAAAAAAAGGCAAAAAAACTTCCAAGGGATCAACTTCAAACCATCTCCTCTTGATGTGGAGGTGTTTGCTACTTAAAATTCATAACTCTTTATATTTTGTAAGCACAGCATGGTCTGAAGGTTTAATGAGGTAAAACTTTGACCAGAGAGAAAGAAACAGAAGGGATTGAATTAATCGCTGGTGAAATTCCACTGTCTTCGGTTGGTGTCACACCAGGGAGGAATTTGATCACTATGTTTAGCTATTCAAAGCTGGCCTATAACCCTTAGGCTTCTTTTCTGGGCTTCAATGCCTCTCTTTGCCCCGTGCCAGATTTGTGTTTTAGCGTCAAACAGGCATCTTTTGTCAGCACTAAATTCCTTTCTAAAAAAAGGATATTTCTAGAATATTGAGAGCAGCCTCTTTGGTCATGGTAAAAGGTGGTTTGGATCTGGGAAGCTCAGTCAGTACCTTGCCTAAGAAGTGCAACAGAGAACAATGTTCATTTTCATTCTGCAGACTTGTCCTTGGCAAATGGCACATTCTGGTTGACTCTGTTTCAGAACATGTGACAGGATTTTATCTGGTCCCTCAAAACAATTGGCAATTATAGCAGTTGAAACTACACAGAAGAGGGTGGAGGGGAAGGATTATCTGCAATATTCATAAATGCAAAACCACCACTACATATTATAGGCCAGGGGTCAGCAACCTTTCAGAAGTGGTGGGCAAGTCTTCATTTATTCACTTTTATTTAAGGTTTTGTGTGCCAGTAATACATTTTAAAGTTTTTAGAAGGTCTCTTTCTATATGTTTATAATATATAACTAAACTTTTGTTGTATGTAAAGTAAATAAGGTTTTTAAAATGCTTAAGAAGCTTCATTTAAAATTAAATTAAAATGCAGAGGCCCCCGGACCAGCGGCCAGGATCCGGGCACTGTGAGTACCACTGAAAATCAGCTCGCGTCCCGCCTTCAGCACACATGCCATAGGTTGCCTACCCCAGTTATAGGCTGAGACTGGCTCCTGCAGAGGGTTTTTTCCAACAAAGTGTTCTTTAAAGTAACATCATAATAATACTTTAGGGTTTTTTACCTTCCTAAACATCTCTGGCTGTGTGTGAGATGGACATTTAAGAGGCCACAAGTACTTAAATAGCTTTAAACAGGAAGCTGCTCCTCACATACTCAGACTTATCTTCATTTGATGTCAGGCTTTGTATACAGAGCAGAGAATTGCCAACACTTTAGCTAATATCCCTTCATCAAAGCTTACAGGCCCAAGCATCACAAGTGAATTAGCTTCCAAATGTCAGCTCTGTCCTGGTCCTTCCCTCAGGAATAACTCCACTGAAGTCAGTGAAACTGTTGGTGTCTAAGCATTGTAAGTGAGAAGAGAATGAAGTCTATTATGTCTGCTATTAACTTGTGACAAAGGCTTCCATTCCAGGCCAATTGTCAACCATTCCACCTTTCCTGTTGTAGGTACGTGTCCTAGGAACTATTTCCCATACTTGAATGAGACATGATCTTCATTAACAGTTTTGGAAAGCTCTATGTGGGGTTGTGGGGTGGGAGAGGGAGCCTGTGAAAAGGAGGTGATCCCTACAACTGAACAGAGTAATGGGCACTCCAGCTTTGGATAAAGCAAAGACAAGTCTCTTCTTGTCATTTGGGTTTAGTTACATAAACTGTTCCTATACTGACACCATCTACCCTACAGTAGGGTTTCTGGAAGGGAATTAAGGATTGGTGAAATGAAGACAGCTGGAGACAAAGGGAATTAGCCAGCTGAGTTCACCAACAAAGGAAGGCAGGGAGGTAGTTTTTTTTTCTTTCAACTCCCAGGTACTCTGCAAGGAAGAACCCACAATGGGAAGGAAACAATGCGTCTCCCACACCACTGCTAGCTTTTCCTCTGCCGGCACCCGTGGGAGCCCTCACCAGACAAGCATCCTGACCCTGGAGGCTCTAGCCAGGTCCTGGGCTTCATTTGCTAGGAACATGGCCTGCATGTCCCTGCTGAAGAAAGTCAGGGAGGTGGAACTACCCAATGTGAGAGGTGTCTGTTGATGATGTCCTTCGGGAAGCAGGTAAGGGATCTGCAGAGATAGGGGTCATCTACATAGCATCTGGGAGCATTAAGACTTCATTGACAGCTTCAGATGAGCCTGAGGACTAGCCAGCCCAGCCTCCAGGCAGATTAATGAGTTGACCTGGTACGTGGTAAGACCTCCCAGTTGGCTGCCCGGCCTAGTTGGCTGAAGGAGCTAGTGGACCTGCTTTTATTGTTCAACATTTTCTTTACTTACCTTAACGTAGTGGAAAACATGTTTATAAAATATATGAATGATACCAAGCTAGGAGAGATTACAAGCATTTTGGAGGACAGGATTAGAATTCAAAGGACCTTTACCAATTGGAGAATTGGTCTGAAATCAACAAGATGAAATTCAATAAGGACAAATGTAGAGCACTACTTTTAGGAAGGAAAAAGTCAAATGCCCAAATACAAAATTCAAAGGTAAGCAGTAGTACAGCAGAAAAGGATCTGGAGGTTATAGTGATCACAAATTGAATATATCCCAACAACGTAAAGAAGGTGCAAAAAAAAGACTGATTTTTTGGAGTATATTAACAGCTATGTCATGTGTAAGACACAGGAGATAATTGTCCCACCATACTGACCTGATGAGGTCTCAGATGGAGTCCAGTTTTGGGCACCATGCTGTGAAAGATATGGAGAAATTGGAGAGAATCCAAAGGAGAACAACAAAAATGATAAAAGGTTTAGAAAACCTGACCTGTATGGAAAGGTTAAAAAAATTGATATGTTTAGTCTTGAGTAAAGGAGACTGAAAGGGACCTGATAACCGTTTTCAAATATTCCAAAGGCTTCTATGAAGAGAATGGTAATCAATTGTTCTTCATGTTCACTGAAAACAGGACAAGAAATCAGCTTAATCTGTAGCAAGGGAGATTTATGTTAAATATTAGGGAAAGCTTTCTAACTATAATGATAATTAAGCACTGGAATAGGCTATGTAGGGAGGTTGTGGGACACCCCCCCACACACACACACTATTGGAGGTTGTTAAGAACAGGTTAGACAAATACCTGTCAGAATGGTCTAGGTATACTTTGTCCTGTGTCAGTATGAGGGGCTGGACTAGATAACCTCTTGAACTCCCTTCCAGCCCTACATTTCAATGATTCTCTGATTATCTCTGTGCTGTGGCTGGAGCTTTGTGGGAGTCCCACCAGAGGAGGTTGCTCAGGCGATGCAAGGAATCCCTCAACCTAGAGGAGGTTGTGGCCACCTTCTGGTGCTGGAATTTCTCTTATGGATCTCTCCAGTGCTTGGGGCTTTAGGCAGAATCTACTCCAGAAGAAAACAAACAAAGACATGCCACAGAATCTGAGCTGTGGCAATTTGGCAGCATCTGAGCAGGCATCTGAATAAACTAGAAAAAACATCCCTTTTCTCCCAGGAGAAAAGATACATGACATTACCCATTGGCATTTTATGAACCATCGGAAATTCTGCCAGCCACAGTGCCCTGGCAGAAATTCCTATCTATGGCAGCTGTGAAAGGAAGGAAGGTGAAGTCCTTGGGGTGCACAGTGGCACATTTTTAAACAGGACACTAACTGAAATGCATCTGACAAACATATTATGGGGATGTGCTTGTGACACACAATAATTGTGGCAATACCTTTCTCATTATACTTCTTAAAGGACTGTTTGGAGAATCCAAGCCTCCTTACTTTAGAAAATGGTGGCAGCAATTATAATAGCCAAACACAGTCCTTAGCAGAAAAATGGGAATGTAACCTAATATGCACAGTGGCTGACATCAGCTATAGAGCTCACAGGTTAAGAAAACCAACCACAAACTATGTGATAATGAAGACAAATTCAGAGGAGCAAGGAACCTTCTAGAGAGTAGATAGGATGTAACCATAGGCAAAAGGAAGAACTAAATGAATTAAGCATTTCTCATATTTCTGCTATAACAACTTATCTGAGCACCCAAGTACCTACACAGTGCATAGTGAAGTTTAACATCCACTTTCAAAAGTTTCAAGACATCTACCCATGTACCTCTACATAGGTGAGAAGTTTGGATGTTAGTACATTACCAAATATCCCCTGTGGGTGTATTCTATAAATACTTAGAATAAATTTCAAAACCCAGCACATTCTGGCGGTGCGAGCATCATTTTTTCTGTAAGTTAATATAGAACCATTTGTCAATAGGAGTTGGGGTGCTCAGCACCTCCCAGTAGTTACCAAAGCATTCAAATGTACAGTCCAAGCCTTATAGCCATAAATATGCCTGTTATATAAAGGGAAAATAAGTAGAAACAAATCACCCAAAGAAACTAAAAATTCTACTGCAGTCTGGGTGTTATCAGCACTCAAAAAGAAATGAATAAAGTGTGGGAAAGTGTGTTAAAACAACATTGTAAAGTAGCTCTGAACTGCAGAACAAGTCCAAACAGCCCCCACCCCCAGCTATGCAATTCGTATGTGTATTCACCCTGTTTGCTTTCATCTTACATGCTTTCATCCTTCATTTCTTATCGGTCATTTTTTTCTAAAATAGTTTTATTGTGGAGTGTTAGAATTCTTTTTTTCTTATAAAAAGATCCTTTCTTAACTGTACATATATATTCAGAGATAAGTTGTACCTTTAGACAATCATACACAGTGTAAGTATAAATCATGTATTAAAAGATATACAGTGAAATCTACATACATTAAAAATAGTTTAAATCAAACTAAACATGGATAGATTTACAGTAATAAGACTTGCTGATGTTATCTGTTCTTTTTTTTTTTCGTGTAAGCCTGTATCCACAAGCAAGCATTAATAAATAACTAAGGACCACAGCAAGACGTTAGTTACTTGCATTGGAGCAGTGTCTAGAAGCCTAAATCAGGTAAGGTCATATTGTGCTAGGTTCTGTAAAAATCTATAATAAATAAGAGAGCATATAGTCTAAAAGTAAAGGTCTCAGATCATCTGCTAAATCATTGTTCCTCACAATCTTGTAAGCAGAAGTCCAGGATTTTACCTGGAGGAAGTTGTGCAAGTCAAGCAAGATAGTAGATTTATTTATGGGCTTATGAAGAGTTTTCCAATGGAAGTCTGACTGAGAATGGAGACCCAACTGCAGTGAAATGCAGGTGATTCAGATTTCCAGTTTAAGGTGAGACTTTCAGTTTGTACAAAAGATTGTTTATATATTTCCAGGATCATGTTTTCATGTATGTGAAAAGTCAAAAGAACTTGAGACATGAAGGGACCTCAGTACTTATTATCCTTTTTGTAACCAGAATCCATGTTAATTGAAACAACTTCAAAGCGTACCCAATAGCATGCAATGAAGTCGCCTTCCAGGGAAAACAAAATTTTAACCCCAAGTTATTAAATTTGCATGTGCAGATGAGCACAGGAGTGTCTGATCTCCTGCTCTCATGTGCAATGAAATGTGAACACAAATATATGCGAGTGGCATTTTGCAGACTCATAATTAGAAAACATGTCTTGAAAGTGTATGCTGTTTTGGTGTAAATCTTTTTTCAGAGGGCTGACTCTCCATGTTGACTGTCTCCTGGGTTTACATATATAAAAGACACTCAGCATTTGGCCTAAAACTATATTGAAAATTACACTGGAATCTTCTCGTGCCTGCCTGCAACCCAGCCCAATGCAATAAAGATGTTGGAAAAGAAGACAATTTTGAGTTGGCTATCCGCTGTCTTCTGATTTCCAGTCTGAAACAGGAACCTTGCTCTGCCTGTTCTTCAGCCCATGATTCTGAACTTTCTCTGGGTAGCCAAAAGTCTCATACCTGCTAGCCAAGTGATAACAAGGCCACTATTAATAGTCTTGCATAAAAAGATAGCTTCATAAAGGCAACCTTGAAATGGAAAAAAATATATATATAATTTAGGAACAGTTTTGAAAGATCAAGCATTTAAAGAGCTTACTCAAGGAGTCAGAGAGATGTTAAATGCTGGATTTTAGCATGAACTCTAGGTTTAAATTAATAAATGCTGACTTTAGCTGTTTTAGTTCACAATGCCCCAAGATTAGGACCCCATATATAATGTGATTTGTAGCTGTATAAATGTCCTTTCTTTTAAAATTCACTGATTAAATGTATTCCAGAAATAGGCTTATATTTTAAAAAAGTAAAAAAGCCTCTAATCCTTACAGCTACAAAGATAACCTGCTAAATGACTCTCAGCTAACGCTGTAGTATTTCCTCAAGTCTCTCAACAACCTGAAATAACAGTTTTGGAAGTAGTATGCACTACCTTCCCCCATTTCATCTCAAATGGGGTGTAGGTGCTGAAGCCTAATTAAGCTAAGTTATAGGTCACTATTTGTTTTTTCACTGCTGACTACTTTAGCAGAAACATCGAGCTGCTTCTCCCACTGTTGGAGGAGGGAGTGGCAAATATTGGGACAGGATGCAGTGAAGCAGCTGACAAGAGTATGCAAGGGTAAGGAAGGGAAGATGAACAAATAGAATTCCCCTGTCATCTGGTGCTGAAAGTCCAAATTGCTGCTTACCAGCTGCCAAAACCTCCAGTGACGTCTATCATGCAGCTATGGATTTGTCATGTAAAAAAATGTGGCTCACTGAAAACTGAAGATTAATAGATAATGAGGAAGATCGGACTGGACCTGTTGGGTGGGGAGGGGGTAGAGAGAATGTTGCCATGGGCAAGAGCTTGGTTTAGCTGTGCTGCATAGATCAAGGGTTCCTGATCAATAATTTGACTCTAATATTCTGCCCAGGACCCAGATCCTTCCTCACAATGTAAGGAGAATATATTGTACTGTATAAGTAGTGCACTTGTGTACCATTGTTTCCTAGATAGATATAGTCATAAATAATAATACCTTGCTCTTGCATAATAAGAGCTATGGCTGAAGCATACATCTTATAGTCATATTGACTTGTTTCCTGTAACAGCAAGACCTATTCACTTTAAAAGACTATTGCGGTACTCAAGTGGCTGAGTATTTGTACTGCAGATGCAGCTGAAAAGATTGAACTCCTTCCTGGCCATAAAAAGACACAGATTATATTGATTAGCAGAGTAATTCTAAGGTTCAAAGAACAGCAAATTCCAAGTCATCTCCCCAGCTTTTAAACACCATGTAATTAGGATGACCTGCCCCTTTAATGTTTATATGACTGATCTGAACTCTGAACAGAAAGAGACAGAGGGCATTTCTTGTGATATACGGGGTGATTAACGGAGGCAGCAGATTTTATTGGCATGGGCCATACTATTGCAATAATGAATGCTTCCTTCCATGAGTGATTGTCATTGCCTATGTAAATGGCATGCAGGAGAATGACCTCATTACAAATAACCTACCAAAAGCTTCAAGACAAACCATCCCCAAAGGGCCTGTGTGTTTGCTAGCAGAGCAAAAAGTACAAAGCAAAATTACCATTCAACAGTACTGGAGTTAATATTAGTTACAAACGTTTTCCCCCTCTGTCCCCTATCCTGCCAGCCTAAAGGTCTAGAGGGGAAACAAATCCTCCCATAGGTTGCCAAAAACCTATGCCCTGTCAGGAAAATGCATCTCTTGCATTACTCAAGTGATTCCCTGCAAATACAGCTGGGTAATCAGCAATACATCTTCCCTTCCAATCAGAACAGTACTAGCTGTACCACTTACAGAGGAGTAGGGATAGGTATAACATTCACTGTTCTTAATGAGATGGCCTGAGGCAGCATTGCTATACTTTTATCATGCAGTCCACCCCCTTTCCAGCCCTGTCCTGGTCCTTGGATGCAGTCTCATCCCTCATTGATCTGATAGTGGCTGCCTAATCCAATGAAGAATGAGGAAGCATGGGCCTCCGGCAAATAGGGCACTGCCCTTCCTAAGTAGGGTCACCAGGTATCCAATTTTTAACCTGAACACCAGGTCACAAAGGGACCCTGTCAGCTCCAGTCAGCACCGCCAACCAGGCCATTAAAAGTCTGGTTGGTGGTGCTGTGGAGCTAAGGCAGGCTAGTCTCTACCTGTCCTGGCACCGCACTGCACCCTGAAAGTGGCCAGCAGGTCTGGCTCCTAGGTTGGGGGACCACGGGTTTCTGCATGCTGCTACTGCCCCAAGCACTTGCTCTGCACTCCCACTGGCCAGGAACCATGGCCAATGGGAGCTGGGGGGGGGTGATGCCTGCGGCTGAGAGCAATGCAGTGCAGAGCCGCCCATGGCACCTCTACCTAGGAACCAGACTTGCTAGCCACTTCTGGGGTGCAGCGTGGTCTGTGGAGCCAGGACAGGCAGAAAGTCTGCGTTAGCCCTCCCCCCTCTGCCACTGCACTACTGACTGGGAGCTGCTGCAGGTAAGCCCATGCCCCAAACCCCTGCCCCAGCCCTGAGCACCCCCCAACCCAGAGTCCCCTCCTGCACCCCAAACCCCTTATCCCTGACCTCACCCAAGAGCCTGCAGCACCAGATGGAACCCTCACCCTTCTGAACCCCAATCCCCTACCCCAGCCCAGAACCCCTTCCCACATCCTGAACCCCTGTGCCCCCCCCAGCCTGGAGCCCACACCCCCTTCCATACCCCAACCTCCTGCCCCAGCCCAGAGCCCCCTCTTGCACTCCAAACCCCTCATTTTTGGCCCCACCCTGGAGCCCACACCACCAGTTAGAGCCCTCACCCCCTCCTGCATCCCAAACCCCTGCTCTAGCCCAGTGAAAGTGAGCCACCGAGAGAGGGGAAAATGTAATGAGTGGGGGACAGGGCCTTGGGGAAGGTGTGGGGAAGGGGGCATGGCCTCGGGGAAGGGGTGGATCTAGAGTGTTCGGTTTTGTGGGATTAGAAAGTTGGCAACCCTATCCTAATGCCATGTCAGATCTTTCTTTTTTTTTTTTTATGCCTCATTAACGATGCCCTCTGGAAATGGAGTCATTCAAACTACATGGCTATTTCAGTATCCCAGTGATACAACATCTCTTTTGCCGCACTATTCCATTAACTGTCCCTTAGTGAAACAGGGTTTGTAATAATTTTCCTGATCACTGTAATCAGGGCGGGAGATTTGTGTGAAATCCTGACTCCAGTGTAGTCAATGGGAGTGTTGCCATTGACTTTAAAAGGGGCCTGAATTTCACCCTTTGATTTGCAGTTATTTCAGCTGATGAGTGCCCATGCACCTGCATGTTGGGGAAATAGTTTTCTGCCAGGCCAAGTGAGTCAGGCTCCAGTTCAGCTGATCACCATTCCTGAAGCACGACCCAGATTTAGTTATTCCAGGTGTGGGTGGCGCATGACTGTTGGAACAGCAACTGCAGGAACAACTAGTCTTGAGTTGTGTCCTTTTGGAACACCCTTTGTTGCCTTATGGAGCAGCCTCAGATGCTACACAACTATTTTTCAAAATCACCTGCAGGAACCATTTTTTGCTGAGTGGGAAGCTAGAGCTAAGTGTTCATCTTGGTTGTGGTGGTGGAGGACATGAGACATTTCTGTGAAGATTGTCTGTGTCTCAGTTTACCTGCTTAGTATTATTCTGTATGACTGTATGCAGGTAAATCAAAGGAGGTAGATGGGGGAAACAAACAGGGAATGAAACCATGACAGAGAGAAAATATCTCCAGAGAGAGTGCCAAGGACCCTCAGTAGAACAATGGGGGAGCTATTAATTGGGAGGTGGCTCCCTGCCTGGCTCCAGCCATACTTGCAAGTTTATTTTTCCCAGGCTAGAAACGAGGATCAAGGGATTAAACTGTGAAAGACCCCTGCCTAGAGAGGAAGGGGGTGGTTGGGCAGCAGCAGCTGGAGGCGAGCCTGATAGAGAGACACAGAGAATGGTGCAGGGACTGTCTGTCTCTCTCTGCCCAGAAGCAAGGGTACTGGCACTGAGTGGAACTTAGCCAAAACTAGCAAGGAACAAGTAAAGGTTAGGTAAGATTTATATGCATAGGCCTTCTCTGTGATTTTAATCCCATCTCTGACTGCATTCCTGTTGACTTATAAATAATAATTTGTTCTGAAAAGGTTGAACTGGCTACAAAGCTCCCAAGAGAGCACTCCTGCAGGGCACCAAGACAAATAGTCCTTCTAACGGACCCACTGTGAGAAACAGGAGGTGCTGAAGCCTACAGATCCAGTTTAAGAGTGGCAGAGCCCTGGGACTCCATGTTGAGTGAAGTGGAAGTCCAGAGCTTAGAACTAGGAAGGGGTGCACTCAAGAGACTGTGGAGGGGGAAAAGGTGTAGCACGGTGTGATCCATGACAGCTGCCATTTCCCAGAGGCTTACGTTAGTATCCAGGGAATTATGAGAGCTTGACCTCTGCTCCTGACTAGTGATTTAAATCACTAGTCAGGAAGACTTGATTTAATCATGGATTTCTACATAAAAGTGCATTCTTGTTGGTTGTTATAACCTTAATACATATTCTTCACAACTCAGAGATAGGTGTAGGTTTCATATTTAGAAGTTACACACTATACTTTTTTAAAGGGATTTATTTTGAAAACTATTCAGATTAGTTTTACAGCTGTGTCAGAAAATGAATGATTGTTTGGTTATTTCATTTACCAAAGGTAATTGAGGTAGATATTTATGAAATCATTGGGAGGTGAACTATCTCCAATTCAACAGGTTAATCACTAATATTTGGAGGATTTTCTTGCCATGCTGTATTAGGAAGAGAACATCACCAGACAAATATTTAAATTGTTTTATTTAACTAAAACAACAAAGTTATGTATTCTGGATTTTTTTCTTCAACAGCAAACATAACAAAACAAGCATATGAATTTTTGAATTTAGTTAAACGTTCACGTTTTTTAAAATCAGATTTGTTTTTGTTAAAATTGTTTTTAGCTAAAATCATTAAATGAAATGGTTTTTTTGAAAAAAAATTAAATCGACTATGTCAGCCAGGTCAACATGAGAAACTTAAAATATTGGCTTCTGCAGCTAATTCAGTCATCTTCACCTTCATTTTCCTGTTTGTTCATAATCTGGAAAAGAAAAACAAGCTTTCCTGCTTTTTCAGGTCCCATAGGATTTCTGAATTTGGAATGAATTAGTCCAAAGGAAGAAAATATTCTTTCTGCACCAGCAGAAGAAGCTACTGCTGTTAAAAGTGAGATTATCACTACAACTGTCTCTGAATCCAACTGTGTAAGTGACTTCCACCAGTTCATTGGTGTGACTTTCTTTAAAACATCATCAGCAAACATATATTTCTTGAATGGTTCATCCTTAGCTCTGAAGTTTATTATAATTGGCATTATGGAGGGATGATTGCTGGATGTCCATGTCATAGCCAACTCTTCTTCTTCAGCAGGTAAGGTTTGATCTTGGTACCGAGTATTAAGAATATTTGCAAGAAAATGAGCTGGAGATAGTGCTTGTCCCATTCATTTTTTAATGCTTGTCATTTAACTCTGTCATTGCATATTTCTCTTTTTAAAGATCTCACTCAGTTCCTTCCAAATTTCAACAGCGTCAGCAATAAAACAGCTATTTCCCGGCATTTTGTTCAAGGCTACAGAAATAGGCTTCATGGTACTCAGCATGTGTTCAACATTTCTCTTAAGCCCAACGTTGAGAACTTTGGCTGTGATAGTGCCATCTATTTTTTTCACAGTTTTGTTCACAAACTGTCATCAGATTAGGCCAGTTCTTGATATAGCGCTCAAAACAGTCCACTACTGAGTTCCATCACATGTCTTGTGGGAGAGTTAGCTGGTTCCTCCCACTTTTTTCAGAGCAGCTGCTGCAAAGTGGTTGTTACGGAAATATTTTGCAATTTCAACAACATTAGCCTTTATTTCTAGAATAATTAAGTCTTTGGCTAGGAGGTGCATCAGATAAGCACTGCAAGCATATGTTATTAGCTTGGGACTGTCTTCACTCTCTTCTAAATAATTTCTTCTCATCTTGGACACATTTGCAGCATTGTCCGTGACCAAGCTGCATACTAGTCATTTGAAATTTTTTTCACAGTTTGTTATAGCTTTTACTGCTACTTCTTGAAAGTATTCTGCTGTATGTGCATTTCCTGATATATCAATTGTTTCTGTAAGGAAGACATTCCCTTCTTCTGCTGTCACACAAGCACATACAACAGGATCATTGTGGACATTGCTCCATCAATCAAGACTCAGGTTAAGAATTTTACCCTCTAGACCTTTTGCTCACTGCTCAATTTCTCTTTCATACACTTTATCCAGCAATTTGCCTGTGACATCTGCTCTGTTGGGTGGATTGTATCCTGGTTTTAATAACTGAACCATGTTAATGAAGTGCGGGTTCTCAAACATACAAAAAGGAGAGTTTGTTGCATAAACAAACCGGTTAATTTTTTCATCAATTACCTCTTTTTGGAATCTGCTGGTTCTTATCACAATCTTATCTATGCTTGTTTCTGGATGATGGAGATTTTTTTCCTCTTTGCTACAGGTGATATACTGTGGCTATGTGACATATATGATGTGACTGAAACACTATCATTGGCATATAACACTGAAACTATAGAAAATGATGGTGATCTTGAAGGTAGATAGCCATCAGAATCCTGTATGTTGAGGATGGATTCTCCTAAACAAAATAAGTCAATGCAGTTATTTAATTATTATTACCAGACTGCTCATTTAGTTTTACTCATTGCATTCACTGACATTGAGTACTACTGTCATAAACAGATGGTTAAGGGTTAATGTCTCTTTTACTTTTAAAGGGTTAAGAAGCTCAGTAAACCTGGCTGACACCTGACCAGAGGACCAATAGGCGGACAAGATATTTTCAAATCTTGGTGGAGGGAAGTCTTTGTTTGTGCTTTTTATTTGGTTCGTTGTTCGCTCTCGGGACTGAGAAGGATGAGACATCATTCTAGGCTCTCCTAATCTTTCTGAATCAGTCTTTCATGTTTCAAAATTGTAAGTAATAGCCAGGCAAGGTGGATTAGTCTTATGTTTGTTTTCTCAACTTGTAAATGGTTCTTTTGCTGGAAGAATTTTTACCTCTGTTTGCTGTAACTTTGAATCTAAGGCTGGGGGGAGTTCCTCTAGTCTATATGAATCTGAGTACCCTGTAAAGCATTTTCCATCCTGATTTTACAGAAATAATTTTTACATTTTCTTTCTTTAATTAAAAGCTTTCTTTTTAAGAACCTGATTGATTTTTCCTTGTTTTAAGATCCAAGGGATTGGGTCTGAACTCACCAGGGGATTGGTGGGAGGAAAGGAGGGGAGATGATTAATTCCTCCTTGTTTTAAGATCCAAGGAGTTTGGATTGGTGTGAAGCCTCTCAAGGCAACCCAGGGAGGGGAAAGTCTGGGGGAAAAAAGGAGGGGGATGGTTAATTTCTCCTTGTTTTGAGACCCAAGGGGTTTGGGTCTGGGTTCCCCAGGGAAGGTTTTAGGGGAACAGAAAGTGTGCCAGATGCTAAATTCTGGCTGGTGACAGCGTACCAAACCTAAGCTAGTAATTAAACTTAGAAGTGTTCATGCAGGTCCCCACTTCTTGTGCTCTAAAGTTCAAAGTGGGGAAAAAAACTATGACAACTACTTTAAAGGTGAAATTGTAAAAGGAAGATCTGCCTATTTCAGCTATTTATTTTTTATCACAACTAGATCTAAAATGATAGTACCATAGAATAACAACTATATTTTTTGCTCAAACATGAGAATTCAAGAATAGGCCCGAAGGAAGACAGGCAGTCCTTAAAAAAGAAGTATGAAATAAAAGTTTACCAACCTGAAGATCCTGCATGTTAAGACATGTTTCTTTCATCATCTTCAACATAGCTTCCTCCTGAGAAGGAACACTTCTCATGATGTTGTTTCATTCGGGCAACTGGGCCTTGCATTTTTTTCTTGCACTGTTTCCATTTTGTACACATGCCTGTTTTACCCACAGATAGAGGAACTTCATTAAAATATTCCCAAACTGAGTCTCTTTTGCGGCCTGCTGCCAGTATAGGTTTTCCCTTCTATTGAGAGAATGGTGTGATACATCTCAAATCAATGAAGGATACACTCAGAAAAACCTCAAGACTTCTGGAATATGCTGCTCAAACAGTTTCATTTTTGTTTCTACTGCCTGTCCCTCCCTTCTCACATTTAACTCCAGACTTCTTCTCCTGGTCCAGATCTAGTCCACCCACAACAATCTTCTATTCACTGAACTTTTTGAAACTTGGCACTTTTAGAGAGAGGTAAGGGATTGACTTGGTGTACACAAATTTGCAGAGGAACAATATGGTTGAGGTCTGTTATTTCTCACCTCTATATATTATTTATTTATTTTAAAACATTTTTGCTGTTAACAAGTATGTTATCTCTGGAGACACAAATCTACAGTCTGAGAATTGCAAAACTAAGCATCTCTGATGGTATCTTCTGGACCAGTAGTTCTCAAACTAGGGCCACCACTTGTTAAGGGAAAGCCCCTGGTGGGCCGGGCCAGTTTGTTTACCTGCCGCATCTGCAGGTTCGGCCGATCGCGGCTCCCACTGGCCGCGGTTTGCCGCTCTAGGCCACTGGGGGGCTGCAGGAAGGGTGGCCAGCACGTCCCTTGGCCCGCGTCGCTTCCTGCAGCCCCCATTGGCCTGGAACAGTGAACCATGGCTAGTGAAAGCCACGATCTGCCGAATCTGTGGACCTGGCAGGTAAACAAACTGGCCCAGCCCACCAGGGGCTTTCCCTGAACAAGCGGAGGCCCTAGTTTGAGAACCACTGCTCTAGACTGAGCACTGAGTCCCATTGGGTAGATAGAAAGATTAACCTAAGTAATCTGTACAGAAGCCTCTGGATCTCTGTAAGATTGGGTCCCTAATCCATGAACTATTGGAATTTATTTACAAAACTTTTCTTAAACATTACATGAATATATTGTCTCATACTATAGAATTAGAATTTATAATCCCTAGTCCACGATGAGATATCTTTGAGCTATAATGTATCTTAATTAAAACTATCTTTAGATAGGTTTTTTCCTCAAAAAGCATTTTATCAAAAAAAATCCAATTTAAATTAAATAAAAAAATCAGATTTTTTTTATTTTTAATTGATTTTTATCCACCCTGCTCTGCTCTTACAAGCCAGTGGTTCAGGAATAGAGCAGGTATTGAACCTTCTAGGTAAGCACCCTAACCTTGGTGCTAAGGGTTAAGGTGTCCATGATAGCACTATTGCCCCCTCCAGCTATTGAGTAAATGGCCCAAACTATTCATGTCAAATTTAAATAGTTTCAAGTTGACCCATCCTGCATTTTTGATCAAATAAAGTATTAGTCAAAAATTTTTTCACCCAGCTTTAGTTTAGACACACTGCACCAGTGCTGTGCTCTGGTTCAATGCACCAGTGTACCAGCAGGCAGGGCCGCCGAGAACGGGTTCGGGCCCCGGTGAAAATTTTTTTTCGGGCCCCCCAGCAAGGGCAGGCTGGCTAAACAGGGCTGACGAAACCAGGCCCCGGGCCCCCTTCCGGACCGCTGGGCCCCGGTAATTTGTGCCGACTCCCTCCCTCCCTCCCCCTTCCCGTTGGCCCTGGGCAGGAGAGAAGGGATCTAGAAGGCCTCACCCAAATGGTAAGAGTGTAGTGCTGCTCATAGCCCTGCACAGCTCTGTGTCTAAATGAAAACAAGCCCTGTAATCGTGACAGCCAGTTTCCAGCACAAATGCATGTTTTGCATGTGGATTTTCTTCTCTGGAATGCTTTGGAGAGTGGAGGACGAGACAATGGGGGTAGAGGTGTGGAGACACAGGAGCATTCTGCAGAAATATGTTCACTGTAAAAAAAAGCTGATCTTTTACAATAGAATAACTAATGTGCAGTGCAATCCTGCTATAAACTCCTAATGGACACAAGGTCCCTGTAGTGTTTACCATGAAGTAGCTAGGCAAGGTCAGCCCTACATGACAACCTGTTGCTGACCTCACAGTGAAACTATAGGTGCAACTAGGACTATACAACAAGATAGATAACTTGCATTAGTTATCCCCCATTCAACACTCTCCTTTGGGGGCAATAAAGACAAAGCCATGGGCCATGTAAAGCCCTCTGCTGCCACTTCATGCAAACCGTAAACCTCCACACATTCTATGCTGCTCCTTGTTTAAATGCACAGTATAAGCTGCACACATAGTGCTCCTACCTATTAAATTTAAATTGCTGTAGCTAATTTACCTGTAACTGATTTTTTTAATAACCAAAAACTGTTGATAAACACTCAGATTACACTAGTTTTAGATTTATTAAACAAGCCCACTAATCATTTTGAGTTCATTTTAATTTTCGTTCTTTTTCTATGCAGCCACTTCATTCAGCACATCTAAAGCTGCTCTAAACCATCCACTTGTCATGGCTTTTGGAACAATTTCATTGCCCTATTGTTGTCCTTTTGTCTAACTTAAGTCAAATGGAAAAAAAAATAAAACCAACATCATCCCTTTCAAAATCACTGCAGCAATAAAACAATGTTAGTTCAAAGAAGCATTATGCAACGTTCAGTGCTTGTCATGATTTTCTGGGCCATAAAGTGGCCTCCAGTAATCTCCATCTGGAGGCCACCGCACACACATGGTCGTGCACACTCATAGCATCATGGTACCAACAAAAATGTTTAACTGTGGAGGGACATTATTGCTAAGGCTCTAGGTGAATGCTCTGCCAATGCCATTAAAAACAAACAACAAGCTCTCACACACATTGTATTAACCCCTTTGTAACACTAAGCACACAATCTGTATGCCCTTGTGATCCACAGGAACTTGCCAATTGCCTTAGATAAGTCAACAATGTTACCTCAAAAGGAACAGGAGTACTTGTGGCACATTAGAGACTAACAAATTTATTTCAGCATAAGCTTTCGTGGGCTATAGCTCACTTCTTCGGATGCATAGAATGGAACACACAGACAGGAGATATTTATACATACAGAGAACATGAAAAGGTGGAAGTACTCATACCAATTGGAAGTACCTCAGTAATTACTTCCTATGCCGTAATAAGAATAAGGAAACCAGAGAAATGTTGCAAATACTGAGGTAACTATCTACAGTGAGTAACTTTTCCTTGCTAAAAGAAAAAAATGCCAGTGCAATTGCAATGCACTAAAAAAATCCGTTCAGTACATGGGAAAGTAACTTCCTTCCAAATATCATGGAATTATATGACTCCATTTAATTTATTCTTGTCTAATTTTAAAATGTTGTGAATAATGATAATAAACAATAATGAAAGTTCTATCATGGATTTCTACCTTATTCCAATAGGTATCATTTTCTTTCAGCCAAATGTCTTAAAACTCTTTGCCGCCTGCTTTTATAAACAGAGAAGCAGTATATAAAAGCTCCTGCATTTTTGAATTAGTCCAGATTTACCCCTGGTATACTTAAGCACTTGTTCAAATTCCACTGAAGTCAATGGGGGGTTAGTGCTCTGATAAGTCAGGTCCTTAAAGTCCAAACGTTTAACAGTACTTATTTTGTATTATAGCTAGGGATTCTATCCAGTACGATCATTTCCATCAGATTCTGTTCCCCTTCTCTTTCAAAGACCCAGATTCAGCAAATTACTTAAGCAAGTGAGTAACTCTAAACATGTGAGTAGTCCAAACCTGAATGGGGCTAACTACGCCTCTACCCCGATATAATGCAACCCGATATAACATGAATTCGGATATAACGCAATAAAGCAGTGCTCCGGGGGGGGGGTAAGGGGAGAGGCTGCGCACTCTGGCAGATCAAAGCAAGTTCGACATAACATGGTTTCACCTATAAGATTTTTTGGCTCCCGAGGACAGCATTATATCGGGGCAGAGGTGTATGCGTGCACAGTTATAAGCATAGTTAAGTACCTTGCTGAATCGGGGCCCAATATATTTATTTCATATTGAAAGAGTGAGACTGAAGAAGCAATCCCTATAACACAATGCTTTTAACTGGCAGGCATTACCGCTGTTAAGCATATTTATCTGTACTGCAGCCAAACAATTCCAAAGCTGCACAGTTCTCCAGCAGAGAGATATTTGCCTGCCTGCCGCTCACTTCCTGGATACCAACAGGACTAGACTCCTGTACCCCACTGGTTTGGGTCTGTCACACCATCTTCCCTGTAACCACCGGTGCCTCACAATGCTTTGCTGTTGTAGCTCCCAACCTGGGCCACTCACAACCAGCCTACCAGCATGCTGGTCACCCCCTGAGTTTGTGTGTGCCAGGCGGCCTAGTTCCGCAGCTCTGACCCCAGCACCTGTCTACAGTCCCACTCTGGCATCCACCAGCCTGGATTACTACATGCAGGGCAACCCCAATACACGCCCAGTCCTGGATTTTCCTCAATCCATGGACATTCCAGAGAAATCATATGGTTTGTTTGTTCCTTTAAAGACACCAAAGCCCTTCACAGCTTAGTAACTTCACTGGAGGTAACTAGACCCTTCCCTTGAAACGCAGCACTGAATTTATGGTCAAACTGAAATGAGTCTATTAACAAAACATACATAGGATTCATTGAATTCAAGCAGAAGGAAAGCAGCTAGAAAGAGTTACAAGTAAAAAAAAAAAATACAGGTAGTCAACCAGCACATCTCTTCTATTTCAGAGCCTTAGATTACCTTCTCATGCATGACTAATCATCATGAAAGCAGAAATTTGATTGATTTTGAGAAACACAATATCATCTTGAGTAACGCACTAAAAACAGAGGCAGTCTTCTTACTTTATCAAGTACAGTATTATTTAAAATGAGCTTGGTGAAACATTGCTCATATCTGCCATAGCCTCACAGGCTGTTTCTTCAGTTAACAGCTTTATTCTTTTAGCATGGCAAGCAAATCATTTTCTATAAAGTTAGCAGGTTGCAGCCTCAGAAATGTAAAAGGACTGCATGTCACTTTGGCTATATCACGTAATAATCCTTTCCACTTATGCTCTGGTTTCTCTTCATCTAATGGACAGAGCACTGGCCTGTGACTCAAAAGACCTGAGTCTTATTCCTGGTTCTGCCAGTGGCCTGAACAAGTCAGTTAGCTGTGTGCTTCAGTTTCCCCAACTATAAAATGCAGCTAATGATCCTGACCTCTTTTGAAAAGCACGTTGAGATCTAATCGTGAAATGTTGCATAAGATCTACATGTTATTATAATGCTGTGCTTTACAGATTCAAAGCTCTGTACAAATAGTCACTAATTCTCAACGATCCCATGAGGTAGGGTAAGCATTTTATCCAGATTTCATAACTGCAGAGTGCCCATCACCATAGCATCTACATGCTCAGTATTATTGTCTCCATCTTAATTTATTTTGGATATGAACAGCTAATGGATGGACAAAGGATAGGCACAGAAGTTCTCCTTATGGTCTGAGGAGACAGAACAATTGGCATTGTCAGACAGTCTGCATCAGACCAAACATCGATCTAGCCCAGTATTCTATCACTGGCAGTGGTCAGCACTAGCAGTTACAGAGGAAAGTGCAAGAAACTCCTCAGGAGGCAGATGTGGGATAATCTGTCCTCCATGAAGGTCTTCTCCTGATGCCCAATAGTTAGAGATAGATTTAAACCCCAAAGCAGTAGTATATCCTTTCCAATTTTTTTCTTAGCATTAACTATAGTAACTCTGGATATTCTGGTTGTCCATATAACTGCCCAGTCCCTTTCTGGATCTTGCTAAATTCTGGTCATTGGGGGCATCCTGTGGAAATGAGTTCCACACTCACATAGTGTGTGAAAAAATATTTCCTTTGGTCGGTTTTGAATTTGCCACCTTTCATTTTCACTGCATGTCCCCTTGTTCTGAAGTTCCTGATCTACCTTCTCTACAACCTCTTTCATTTTATATACTATTGTGTTCTCTCCTATTCATCTCCTTTCTAAAGTAAACAGTCCCATTGCCAGTCTTTCTTCAAGTGAGAGTTTTTCTATCCATTTAATCATTCTCACTGCTGTTCCCTGAACCTGTTCTAATTCTGCAATAATCTTTTTCATAAGGGCTGACTGGTGCTGCACATAGTATTCCAAATACTTTGGACGTCTGCAGCACCTGTTAGGTAAGCATTTCAAAGCACTTTTGCAAATAGTGATGAATCAAATGCCCTCTCCTTACCCAAAGCATTATTAAACTCATGCTACAGATGGAGAGAATGACACAGAAAGAGGATAAGAGACCAGCCTAAAGGTCATACAAGTCTCTGCCAGATCTGGGGACCAAATCCAGTTCTCCCATCTCTTTGACTTTTGCTTTAACCACAACACTCTTTCCCCATTTGGTGCTGGCTTCCTTGGTAAATGAGCCTAGCTGGAACAGGGGAATCAAATAGTGGATCCACAGTAAAAAAGCAGGACTGGTCTGAGCATTGTTGCCAAACCTGCAGCTGTAAGTGCCTAAGCCCAGGAGTCCCTACTGCAACAGAGATTGATGGATGTAATTTCTTCCTGTGTCATATAGTGTGATGTACAAGCTGCTTTGTACTGAGAGAGAACATCTTGTATCAATAGCTAAGCCCTTGGGGAATGGGGACTTCACCTCTCCAGTGATCATGAGTGGAAATGGGGCTCAACACAGCTTCTCCTCTCCTCCTGCATAAAGATAAACATTCCCCTAACTCTCTCCATGGAGTCTCTCTCTCACACACACACACACACACACACACACACACACACACACACACACACACACACACACACACACACAGTGTCTCTCTCTCACACACACACACCAGTTCTGAACACATTCCCCCTTCTAATCCCCATCTCATGAAACTAACTCCCCTCCTTCCCACCTGGAATTGGAATTGGGTAACAAGGGAAACTGACACACATTCGATTCTGAGGCTTAATCAAGTGGCTTCATGTGAAACTCTAGATTCATTTGTGCCAGCCCTGTTAGAAAAAGCAAAATATTGAACTAGCTTTCTCTATAAGCTTTGGAAAGCAAACAGAAAAGAAAAAAAATAGAAAAGTTTTCTTGATTAACAAACAAGTTTTATAGGTTCAAATGTTTCATACAGAAATCAAACACAATTGATAGGATTAGAAAAATATGCAAAGCACTTCAATTAGGGGAGGACAACTGCCAGAATGAAAAGGTCAGGCAATTAGGAAGCATGAAAGGTAATGCACAACAGATTAGAGAGATGGTTAACTAGGCAAAGCCCCAGTGCTTGATACTAAGTGAATCTAGTTAATAACTTTCTTGTAGACATAAGCGTTCTATTAAGAAACCAGTTTAAATGAACTGCTAAACCAGAGGAAGAATGCCACACATGTGGCATCATCTTTCAAGCTGAGTAGACCAAGCAAGAACATCCAAACAATTAGGTGGCACAGGGGGTTACAATATTCTGTACCTTGTTTCTAAGGGTTGTGTTTGATTGTTGCTTTGGACACCTTTATTAAATGGGTTCCAGTGGGTTCATGTTCTCATCATTCTTCATTAAATGATAAGCACTTTGCAAACATTAAGTAAATGCATCTGAATTTTCACAAGAGTACACACTCAATGCCCAATGTACATACCAATTAGGTGTTTGCAGGTGTACTAGTTTACCTTATGCCCAGGCACTACTTTGGATTCGCATGTGCAAAAGAACATACAACGAACCTTAATCACCAAATGGAATGATCACATAGGCTAGTTAAAGGCACATGCTAGAATGGCACTTTGATCCACAATCACCTGCACTTCAGCAGCTATATTATTATAAGATTGCAGAATGCAGTCTTAAATGACAGCTACTTTTTGCTGGAGAGGTAAGTCTAGTGGATACATCTGTTAGGACACTTTCCATACCCAGCCGGCAATTACTTGTGTGACTTGTAAAGCAACAACAGAATTCTAAGCATGCACTGGGGAATAATCACGGAGAGTCATTTTTTACCTCAGAAACCCAAATACTTGCACTGAAAAACTAAGAGTGGTGCTGGTCAAATAACTGATTTTTCAGTTTGGTGGTAGTTCTGAAAAGAAAAACCCACCAGTTGTTCTTCTTGTGTGGCATCAAGGCCGGTGCAACCATTTAGGTGACCTAGGCAGTCGCCTAGGGCACTAGGATTTGGGGGGCGCCATTTTCTTCGGCAGTGACTACGGCGGCCAGATCTTTGGCTGCCCCAGTCGCCACCAGCATTTAGGCGGAGGGAGCTGGGGCAGGGGAGCACGGGGAGGGCCTCCTGCAGCAAGTAAGAGGGGGCACGGCACACAGGGGAACTCCCCACCCCAGCTCGCCCCCGCCCTGCCTCTTCCCTGAGCACACCGTGGCTGCTTCACTTCTCCCGCCTCTCAAGCTTGCGGCGCCTAAGTTGATTGGTGCCACAAGCCTGAGAAATGGGAGAAGTGAAGCAGCAATGGCATGCTCGGGGTGGAGGCATGGCAAGTAGGTGCCGCAAGCCTGGGAGGCAGGAGAAGTGAAGCGGCCACAGTGTGCTCGGGGAGGAGGCGGGGCGGGGTGAGCTGGGACAGGGGGGATGCCTCAGGGCGGAGGGGGGAGCTGCCACTGGGGGGGGCGCCTCAGGGCAGGGGCGTGGGGAGGGAGGGAGCAAGGTGGAAGTTTTGCCTAGGGCGCAAAACATCCTTGCACTGGCCCTGTGTGGCATTTCCATTAATGGAGGTTTGCAAATATGTTAGCCATTTCTGTACATTCCTCTGCTAATCTTTAACAGTTCCTTTTAATCCACCCAAGGTACCACATCATCCATCCAAAATCTTTTTCTGCTCATCTTCTTCTACCACCAGCTTTCCCTTCCAATGCCCATAAACATACATTACCCTGTAACCTCTTAAAATGTGCCCCGCCAGTTGAAGTCTCTGTTCATGAGATCTCTGTTTGCTGAGTTCCACTCATTCCCAATATTTTTTGTTGGTTCTGCGCTCTAGCCATGATATTTTCAGAATTCTCTCATAACACCATAATTCAAAGGATGTTAGTTTCCTTATTATCAATTGCTCGAACATCCAAGTTTCACAGCCATAATTTAACATAGACCACCAAATTTAAGTCTTTAAGAGTCAGAATTTAGTCTTCAGATTTATGTCCCTTCTCATCAGATGCATATTCTTCCAGAATGTCTCTTTTGCTGTTGCTATTCTGTGGCTGACTTCAGTATCTAATCTTCTATTGTCTGTAATGATATTTCATAAGTATATCAATAATTTCTCATTTGCTGTAAGGCTGTGTCGTTCACTGGAATCTTGCATGTTTTCCCAGGGTCCTTGCATACTACCATAGTTTTTGTCATGTCCACATTCAATTCTAGACCATATTCTTGGACATATTCATATATAATCTCCACTAACTTAATCAAACCTTCTTCTGAATCAGCCAACAACACTGTTGCATCCGCATAGTGAACGTTATTCACCCATTTTCCATTCTTTTTAATTCCTTCCTCTGTTCCATCAATGAATTTCATCAAACTCTTGCTATAAATATTGAATAAAGTAGGTGACATTATACAACCTTATCTCACTCCTCTCTTGAGCTCTATTAGATTTTCATTTTCATCTCCAGTTATAATCATCTCCTGATTCCAGTATAATTGTTTTATTATTCAGAGTCTGTATCCATCAATCCTTACAGATTTTAATATAGTGAGCAATTTGTTGATTCTGTCAAATTTTTTTTTAAGTCAATGAAACACAAATATACTATTTTCCCCATTTGAATTGATCTTTCTACTATGAGCTTCAAGTTCATAATGTCATTTTTCATGTCCTTTCTACATTTTAAGTCATATTGTTTGGGTCAAACCAAATCTGAAATTTTTTGGTGAATCAAAAAAGTCAGTATGGGGTTTGCTCCAGAGTAAGGATTTGAACTGGGTCTCTTACATCCCAGGTGAACACCTTAGCCACTGAGTTAAAGGTTACAAATGTGGGGTTAGTAACACCACTATCATTTCCTCTGACCATTTTGTGAATGGCCAAAACTACACATGCTGAACTCACAAATAGTTTGGGATTGACTGAAACTGAATTTTTCATCAAATAAACTGTTCATCCAAAAATGTCTCACAGCTCCACTAAGAATATACTCCCCCTCTGTGAGCAAACAGGTTTTGAATAGCTAATAGTGACAGTGAACTGCCCATTTGCAACCTATTGTCTAAGACTTATTCAGAGAAATTATATGAACAATGAATATGAGAGAATTGTAATTCAGTCCCAGAAACAGAAAGAGGCAAAACTGTGGACACCAGAGGGTGCTGCGACCAATGCAGAGGCAGATTGCTTGGACTCAGAAGCAGCCCACAGGTAATCCCCAAACATCATCCCCTAAACTCTACCATCCAGTTGCAAGAAATATTGCACCTGACTACTGAAACCCCAAAGATGCCCTGTAGCTCTGCATCCTTCTCTCCAAATCTGAAAGCACTGGAAAAACAGGGGAGATCTGCATTATATACATGTCTGATTTAGGTTTATAAAATGTATAAAGATTGGGTAATCCTATGGCCAGAGACTACAGGATTTTTTTTTCTTTTTGCAGCTTATTCAACATATTGAAGATTAGACTATTTCTTAGTATCACATGGCTTGATCAATTCTGTCACTGATTGTGGTACTGGTACTATTGTTATATGTGACAATGCTCATAGATATATGTCTTTTAGGCCCTCAGGGTATATGTACCCCCAACTAAAATGTGGCAATTGAATACCTCTCCGCGGTTTGATACATCATTTGTTAACTTTATCCAGCAGGAGTTAGAACTGTTTTTAAAAACAAAAGCCCCCACTGCTTCATCAGCTGCCACACTTTAGGAAACCTCTGAGGCCTCCATCAGAGGCTGTATCATCTTTTATGCCACCTTTAAAAAGAAATGAAGAGAACATAGAATCGACACCCTTTTGAAGGAAATTAAGACGTTGGATGTAGACTATGCTTCTGCCCCCTCCACAGAGAAACTAAGAACTCTCATCAATCTAAGCTATGAAATCAACAAACTTCTGTCCCAAAAGGCTGAGTTTGCTTTATTCTGTTTAAAGCAAAACTACTAGGAATCTGGTGAGAAAGCTGGCAAGCTGTTGGCATACAGACTTACACAAAAGGCGACCAGAAATAAGATTGGTGCTCTTCACATTAGTAGAAATACATTATATACAACATAGATATTAACAAATTTCAACAGTTTATTAAAAACTATATTTAGCTGAAAAGGGAATCAGTACAGATACCCTAGATAACTTTTTTTAGTGGACTGTCTCTGCCACACGCACCTTTTCTCATAAGAACATGAGAACCTAAGAATGGCCATACTGGGTTAGACCAAAGGTCCATCCAACCCAGCATCCTGTCTGCTGACAGTAGCCAATGCCGGGAGCCCCAGAGGGAGTGAACCTAACAGGCAATGATCAAGTGATCTCTCCCCTGCCATCTATCTCCATCCTCTGACAAACAGAGGCTAGGAACACCATTCCTTACCCATCCTGACTAGTAGGCATTAATGGACTTAACCTACATGAATTTATCTAGTTCTCTTTTAAACCCTGTTATAGTCCTAGCCTTCACAACCTCCTCAGGCAATGAGTTCCACAGGGTTGACCACGCTGTGCGAATAACTTCCTTTTATTTGTTTTAAACCTGCTGCCCATTAATTTCATTTGGTGGCTCCTAGTTCTTATATTATGGGAACAAGTAAATAACTTTTCCGTATTCACTTTCTCCACACCACTCATGATTTGATATACCTCTATCATATCTCCCCCTTAGTCTCCTCTTTTCCAAGCTGAAAAGTCCTAGCCTCTTTAATCTCTCCTCATATGGGACCCATTCCAAACCTCTAATCATTTTAGTTGCCCTTCTCTGAACCTTTTGTAATACCAGCATATCTTTTTGGAGATGAGGAGACCACATCTGTATGCAGTATTCAAGATGTGTGTACCATGGATTTGTATACGGGCAATAAGATATTCTCCATCGTATTCTCTATCCCTTTTTTAATGATTCCTAACATCCTGTTTGCTTTTTTGACTGCCACTGCACACTGCGTGGACGTCTTCAGAGAACTATCCATGATGACTCCAAGATCTCTTTCCTGATTAGTTGTATCTAAATTAGCCCCCATCATATTGTATCTATGGTTGGGGTTATTTTTTCCAATATGCATTACTTTACATTTATTCACATTACATTTCATTTGCCATTTTGTTACCCAATCATTTAGTTTTGTGAGATCTTTTTGAAGTTCTTCACAGTCTGCTTTGGTCTTAACTATCTTGAGCAGTTTAGTATCATTTGCAAACTTTGCCACTTCACTCCAGATCATTTATGAATAAGTTGAATATGACTGGTCCTAGGACTGACCCTTGGGGAACACCACTAGTTAACCCCTCTCCATTCTGAAAATTTACCATTTATTCCTACCCTTTGTTCCCTGTCTTTTAACCAATTCTCAGTCCATGAAAGGATTTTCCCTCTTATCCCATTACAACTTTATTTACATAAGAGCCTTTGGTGAGAGACCTTGTCAAAGGCTTTCTGGAAATCTAAGTACACTCCGTCCACTGGATCCCCCTTGTCCACGTTTGTTGACCCCTTCAAAGAACTCTAATAGATTAGTAAGACATGATTTCCCTTTACAGAAACCATGTTGACTTTTGCTCAACAATTTATGTTCTCCTATGTGTCTGACAATTGTATTCTTTACTAAATTCTACCAAATACTATTCTTTCTCAAATTGGGACTTTCGGTGGCAACCCTCTTATATGAAATATTTAGGAATACTGATTCCCAAAATTATTCAGGACATCCCTAAGATAATTTAGAACCAATTACTGTCCAAGTGACTAATGACGTGGGGGAGATGGAGTTGGTTATCCCTCAGCTTGTGGCATAAAATAATGTACTGAAAATGAATGTCCTCCTCAGAATTTTGTACATCCTCACAGGTCTCCCTATTTCTATTCCTCAAACTTTTTAAAGAAATTCAATAATATTTTCAGAACATTTCTTTGGGGCACAGGTAAGAAACCAAGACTGAACAAATTATAGCTCCTCCTATATCTGGGAGGATTTCATTTTCCCAACTTAAAAAAATTATCATCTCCCCAACTTGTTAACCATGGCATCTTTGTGGCTATTAGATATGACATCACACCCCCCCTTTGGATTCAGATTGAATGAGAATGAGTGTAACCTTACATTTCACTCATTACATTGGATATATTCTGGATACCTGGAGATTACCTGGCTGCATAGTTTCATTGTGCAGCTTTGGTTGCTAAAAAAATTAATCCTGCGAAAACGGAAAAGTTGATTCCCAGCAAATATTGATGCCTGGCTCAGTGATATGGCTAAACTTGAACCTAACAAACAACTGGCATTCTGTAGAAAGGGAATGCCCAAAAGATTCAAAGCAATGTGAGCTGCCTCTGTCACGGTCCCTGATTAACGTACACCCTGAAGATAGATATGTTGCTTGCCCTTCCCCCTTAATCCTAACCCTCTTTATTTACTTTGTGTAGTATGATGTGCTACAGGCCGGACGTCAGTGCCTGCCAGAATCTCAGGACAATTCACTTGTGTGTGAATATCAAAGAAATGGTAAGTGTGCTAATCTACTCCAGTGTTAGTTTATTTCAAGGAAATGTGAATGATATTGTCTTCACTTATCTATAAGTTGATTACTATCATATTACATTAGATATCCCTAGACCAAAGTGTGTTAGTACTAAAATGAGAAGATGTTTGATGTGTAAACTGCATGAAAACTAATGAAAAGTTTAGGGCTGTCGATTAATTACAAGTAACAAAAAAATTAACTGCGATAAAAATAAATATTTGTGGATATTTTTCTACATTTTCAAATACATTGATTTCTATTACAACACAATACAAAGTGTACAGTGGTCACTTTATATTATTTTTATTAAATATTTGCACTGTAAAAATGATAGAAGAAATAGTATTTTTCAGTTCACCTAATACAAGTACTGTAGCACAATCTCTTTATCCTGAAAGTGTAACTTACAAATGTAGGAGGGGTTTGTTACATTACTCCACTTAATAACAAAACAATGTAAAACTCTAAAGCCTACAAGTCCACTCAGTCCTACTTCTTGTTCAGCCAATTCCTAAGACAAACAAGTTTGTTTACATTTACAGGAGATAATGATGCCCTCTTCTTAATTACATCACCTGAAAGTGAGAACAGGCATTCGCATGGCACTTTTGTAGCTGGCAATGAAAGGTATTTACCATGCCAGATCTGCTAAACATTCATATGCCCCTTCATGCTTCGGCCATCATTCCAGAGGACATTTCCATGCTGATGATGCTCGTTAAAAAAAAGTGTTAATTAAATCTGTGACTGAACTCCTTGAGGGAGAATTGTATGTCTCCTATTCTTTTTTACCCACATTCTGCCATATATTTCAAATTATAGCAGTCTTGGATGATGACCCAGCACTTGTTTATTTTAAGAAAACTTTCAAAGCAGATTTGACAAAAGGTGAAGAAGGTACTGATCTGAAATTCCTAAAAATAGCTACAGCAGTTGACCCAAGTTTTAAGAATCTGAAGCGTCTTCCAAAATCTGAGAGGGATGAGGTGTGGAGAATGCTTTCAGAAGTCTTAAAAGAGCAACACTCTGATGCAGAAACTACAGAACACGAACCACCAAAAAAGAAAATCAACCTTCTGCTGGTGATGAACATGCATCAGTCCACTCTGCTCTGTATTGTTATCGAGCAGAACCCGTTATTAGCATAGACATATCTTCTGAAATGGTGGTTGAAGCATGAAGGGATATATGAATCTTTAGCGCATTTGGCACCTAAATATCTTGTGATGCCAGCTACAACAGTGCCATGCAAAAGCCTGTTCTCACTTTCAGATGATATTGTAAACAAGACATGGGCAGCATCATCTCCTGTAAATTGTAACCAAACTTGTTTGTCGGAGCAATTAACTGAAGTAGGACTGAATGGACTTGTAGGTTCTAAAGTTTTACATTGCATTAAAAATGACAGGTTTTTTTGTACATAATTCTACATTTGTAAGTTTAACTTTCATTATAAAGAGATTGCACTACTGTACTTGTATTAGGCTGTAATAAAAAAAGTATAAAATGAGCACTGTACACTTTGTATTCTGTGTTCTAATTGAAAACAATACATTTGAAAATGTACAAAACATCTGAAAATATTTAAAGAAATGGTATTCTATTATTAACAGTGTGACTAATCTCAATTTTTTTAATCATGTGATTAATCACGATTAATTTTTTTAATCGCTTGACAGCCCTAAAAATGTTACTTGTATTGTTTTCACTTAACTATCCCTATTATAATGTAAAGGCAGGCAATTGCATTATGTAGATCACTGTAACTAAATTACTTTTGAATGCAAAGGAAGTAGAATACTAACTTCAAAGCAAGCATCCTTGTGTTCAACAAATAGAAATTCACTGATTCAGTCTGGCAGTTGCTACTCATCAAAACCCACGTGTGTGAAGGCACTGGTCAGAATGTCTTCTGTGAGCAGGAGCTATAAATACTGGCTTAAGGGGATGATCCTGAATCTTTGAATTATTTGAATACTCATAGGGAAGCATTCCAGATGCCAGACAGAGATCCCCCAAAATAACCCTAAGAGACTTATGGAAAACTACCAAATTACTACATCTCTGCTATCATTTGGACTTACAAAGTCTGACTCATGTGTTAATGTGTTACCTGCTTTAACTTCTCAATAACTCTCATTTCCTTTTCTTAGCTAATAAACCTTTGGTTAGTATACTAGAGAAATTGGCTGCCAGCACTGTCTTTGGTGCAAGATCAAGAGTATCAATTGACCTGGAGGTAAGTGACTAACCCTTTAGAGTTGGGAGTAACCTAATGTGATGCGATATTTGGTACAGCAACCAGTATCACAAAGTCCAGTTTGTCTGGGTGGCAAGATGAGCTGCAGAGCCTAAGGGGACTGTCTGTGACTCCATGGTAAAGCTAGTATAGTGATCCAGTAGTGAACATTTGTTATTGACTTGATGAAATCTAATTATAGATTATACCACCAATTTGCCCTGTTTTCCAGCAGTATGACCTGAGATTGGCATTCGCAGCTGTGAGCCGCTTCAGACAGCATGACATGATGAATCTGGTGTTTTGGTGTATTTGGAAAAATTAATGAAAACTTAAAAAAAGAAAGAGGCAAATTAGCCAATTAAGTTATTCCTTAAGAAGTATTTGTCCAAGGTTATTCCCATCTGCCTCCCAGCAGCACTGAAATGCTTGATGTAGCTAGTGTCCTAGTTTACATGGAGAGCTTCTTTTCTTCAGGTGTATTAGTAATGACTTGGTTGCAGGAACATGTTGCCTTGATCCTGCACATGCACTTTTAATGTAGCACTATTAATTTTTAGTGAACATGAGGGATGCATAATGTATGCCTTTTTAGCCATAAAGAGATAGTGCTTTGCCGGATGTCTATTATGTGTATATAAGACATTGAAGCAAACATATAACAAATACAAAAGCAGCAAAGAATCCTGTGGCACCTTATAGACTAACAGACGTTTTGGAGCATGAGCTTTCGTGGGTGAATACCCACTTATTCAGATGCATGTAGTGGAAATTTCCAGGGGCAGGTATATATATGCTAGCAAGCAAGCTAGAGATAACGAGATCAGTTCAATCAGGGAGGATGGGGCCCTGTTCTAGCAGTTGAGGTGTGAAAACCAAGAGAGGAGAAACTGGTTCTGTAGTTGGCAAGCCATTCACAGTCTTTGTTTAATCCTGAGCTGATGGTGTCAAATTTGCAGATGAACTGAAGCTCAGCAGTTTCTCTTTGAAGTCTGGTCCTGAAGTTTTTTTGCTGCAGGATGGCCACCTTAAGGTCTGCTATAGTGTGGCCAGGGAGGTTGAAGTGCTCTCCTACAGGTTTTTGTATATTGCCATTCCTAATGTCTGATTTGTGTCCATTTATCCTTTTCCATAGAGACTGTCCAGTTTGGCCGATGTACATAGCAGAGGGGCATTGCTGGCATATGATGGCGTATATTACATTGGTGGATGTGCAGGTGAATGAACCGGTGATGATGTGGCTGATCTGGTTAGGTCCTGTGATGGTGTTGCTGGTGTAGATATGTGAGCAGAGTTGGCATCGAGGTTTGTTGCATGGATTGGTGTTGCATGGATAATGGTTGAGCTAGAGTTATTATGGTGCGGTGTGCAGTTACTGGTGAGAATATGTTTCAGGTTGGCAGGTTGTCTGTGGGCAAGGACTGGCCTGCCACCCAAGACCTGTGAAAGTGTGGGATCATTGTCCAGGATGGGTTGTAGATCCTTGATGATGCGTTGGAGGGGTTTTAGCTGGGAGTTGGGGGCTACATTGATGACATCCTCATCATCTGGACCCATGGGAAGGAGACTCTGGAAAAATTCCACCACGATTTCAACAGCTTCCACCCCACCATCAACCTTAGCCTGGACCAATCTACATGGGAGGTCCACTTTCTAGACACCACGGTGCAAATAAGTGATGGTCACATTAACACCACCCTATATCGAAAACCTACCAACAGCTATGCCTACCTTCATGCCTCCAGCTTCCATCCTGGACACATCACACGATCCATTGTCTACAGCCAAGCACTGAGGTACAACCGCATCTGCTCTAACCGCTCAGACAGAGACCAACACCTACAAAATCTCCACCAAACCTTCTCAAAACTACAATACCCGCACGAGGAAATAAGGAAACAGATCAACAGAGCCAGACATGTACCCAGAAGCCTCCTACTGCAAGACAAACCCAAGAAAGAAACCAACAGGACTCCACTGGCCATCACATACAGCCCCCAGCTAAAACCCCTCCAACGCATCATCAAGGATCTACAACCCATCCTACAACCCTTTGACCTCTTTAAGGTCCAGTTTGGGAAAGCACATGGAACTTCAAGCAATACTCAAGTCCCCCTGACTTCAGCTGGACTCAAGTGCTTTCCTAAATAGGGAGGATTTCCTGAATTGGGTCCTAAATGTCACTGACTTAGCCGAGTGAAACAAATGGGTGACAGAAATGCATAGAATCACAGTAGATACGATAAAATAGTAGATTTGCTGTATTTATATAAGTTATGGAATGTCATTAATTCAGCTAGTCAATATTTTCTCTTTTATATCAAATAAATTGAAAGTTACCTTGATAGGAAACGTGAGAAACTGGCAAGACACGACACTAGCCTGATGAGTCTTGTGGAACACTACCTTGGAACTTCATACTTTGTTGTGAAAATGAAGAGTACACTGGAAAAAATGGATGAATGGTTCAATGGCTAGGACAATAGCCCAGGACACAGGAGACCTGCTTTACATTCTCTGCTCTGACACAGGCTTCCTGTGTGACCTTGGGCATTTAGGCCTGAGTTTTAAGATATTTAGGTGCATAGCTTCCATTTAACTGAATGGAAGTTAAGTTCCTAAATACCTTTAAAATCTGGCCCTCTCTGTGCTTTAGTTTCACGTCTGTAAAAATGTGGCAGGGGGCAGGAGAAAAGAATAGCACTGCCCTACCTTGAAGGGGTGTTGTGAGGTGCTCAGATTCTGTGGTAATGGGGGCCATATAAGCACATTAGATAGATAATCCATCTCTGTTATTTAGTTGCTGCAGAACTGATTACATGAACAGATAATTTTTAAATAACAAAATTAGAAAATCAATGCAAGTAACAATGATAGAAATAGTGAAAGATGAGCACACGGTGAGTGAATAACACACTGGAGTTTGGGAGGGAAGGTTATTAAATATCTAGACCATGTCTATACTTCAGGCGCTACAGTGGCACAGCTATGGCCCTGTAGCTTTGCTGCTGTAGCGTAGATGCTTGCTACAATGATGAAAGGGGGTTTTCCATCACCTCCCTGACTGACAGTATCTAGGTCAACAGAAACATTCTTCCATCGAGCTAGCCGTGTCTACGCTGGGGATTAGAGCAGCACAGGTATGTCACTCAGCCGTGTGAATATTTCTTTAAACATGGTTTTCAGGGACTTTTTCACCCCAAGTCCAACCTTCTGGTTGTGAATCATTACAAAAAGATTTTCCTCATGTTGCATTTTGAGGAGTGCTTTTATTTTAGGTCCATACTTGTCAATTGTTCCACAACAGCCGGCTGAGAGTACAGGAACAGGTCTGAGACGGAGATCAGGACCCCAGCTTGCTAGATACTGTAACTCACAAAGACTCTGTGTGCATTGTCCTTTCCCCCATACCCTAGGGCAACCTGCTAAGAAGATGGTAGCCTCAGGCTGTACTGCTTTTTTGCACAGCCACCGTTCCAAGAAATCCTTCCATTAAGGGGAAGTTCAGACTCCAGTGTCACGATGGGGAGAAGGCAAGAGGCTCAGGAACTAGAATGGATGCACAGGGTCCATGATGAAAATGAACCTGTTTGTGCTACCCCCCACTCCAGTTCATTCCCCACGTCTGTACTTGAACGCTTGCTGCTGAAAGCAATGCTGCATAATGATTTAACTATTTAGAACAGGAATTGGACGGCATAGCATCCTCTACTATTATTTTGAGGCATATGTTGACATTCGATCAAGTAGAACTACACTTGAATTTTTAGTCGTATTTTAACACAATGGTAATTTTTACCGTATGCAGACCAGAAAACGTGACTAGTAAATATTTGTGTGCTGATTACAGCAGATTTTAGAATCCTATTAGTTAATACATATAACACATGACTCAATATTCAAGGGTACCCTCAAGGGGAGGTGGGTTGTCTACTATGTCGGCAACACCAATTCCTATTGAATTTAGGCTCTTCTATGTACATACCATCCAGACCTAACATCTAAGATTTGAAGAGATAATAGCCCAGAGTTGCACAGCAATTGTGTGCAGGTTTTTACATTAGATTCTTTAGGGAGGAAGTACACTTCTAATACTCAAAACCACATTCTGTGTAATCTATGGATAAGCAGTATAATTTGAAAGATACGTCTGTAATGTTACATTTACCTGATAAGTTTTGACATGCATAAATTAAATAGTTTAGCGTAGGAGGAGAACATGAACGAAGTCATTACTACATTCATTACAAATTCAATATCAGTGGAACTAAAATGTTTTAGCTTTATGAAAAGCTGTCAGCTACCAATGAATACAATAGGAAAATGAGACTCATTTATTATCAGGTTGAATACAAAGTAGTTTATATATTTTGGGTGCTCTACCACGATTTATGGGCTCTTTCAGTTTCATTATCAAACCAGACAAGGAGTCACAGTTTAGGAATTCTGCAATGATTTGAGGGAGAAGAGAATAAATACCTCAAAGTTCTTTTGAAAAATGGATGCCTGGCTTGTTTCATATTAAGGACGTAGCACAAGCCATGGGACACCAAGCTATGGTACACAGAGGTATCAGAATGGTCACTGAGAAATTATCAGATCTTGGAGCAATACAGAATTCCTACAGCAACACAAAGACTGCAAGAGATTTTAATGTAACCAGGTGTTTGTTTTTAACTGCTTGAGTTTACTTGCCTGTTCTGTATTATGTATCTGGGTAACTTTAAGTATCAGCAGATAATTTAAATATTTTATTTACTTGGAGAAGAACAACCCAAAAATGTTAACAGCTGACCTGGCACAGACCCACATGTTCTCTGTCACTCACTCGCACGCATGTGCTAATTAACCTGCATAGTGGGCATTAGTTACATAAAGAGGTAGAGAAAGTTAGAATGACTAGCTACTTGAATCATTGAAGCACAACTGAACTTTTTAAAACAATGCAATATTTTGATCTGGTGCTGAAGAAATCTTGGGGCCAAACTCTACACCATATCCTGTCAATGGCTCCCCTCTTCTCCTGCATAACGCAGTCCCTGCCTATTCATCTATCCTTCCTTCTCACTGCATTGCTCCACACTCCCTCTGTTCTGCCAATGAGGCTCTCTTTGATCACCCATGTATATGTATCTCCCACAACCGTCTGTCTTCTTGGATAGATTTTTTAAAGTTAAAAATACATCTGCCCTATTCATACACTGTATGGCCCCAGCCTCCATATTATCCAGGAATAGAATAGCTATTACATTTATACATATTTTACTTCTTGGGGAATTCTGCACCAAAAAAATAAAAATTCTGCACACAATATTTTAAAATTATGAACATTTTATTTGTCAACATACAATATAATCACACCAGTTTCCATTATTTTTGGTCATTTATTTCAAAATACCTGTCAGCAAGTATGTCTGTAACAATATAGACAACAAAAAAGATTCAGGAAATGTTTTTTGACAAATAGATTCCTTACGAGGCATATTAATACAGAACTCTGACTAATAATTTATTTCAATTACAGCACAGAACCGTATTTCCCACATCCCTCAGAAGCAGGGCAAAAGCTTAGGGGAGTCAGAGGTAATGGAGCAGCTGAGGGAGAGGGAAGTAAATTGGTGGGAAAGAGCCTGGGTGTGAACTTGAGGGTTGTTGGGTATGGGTGGGGAAAGTATGGCAGTTCCTCAGAAGCAGGCATTTACAGTATGCCTGAAAGACAGCCATCTTGCTCCCTACCTTAATATTCACTGGCTTTAATTTGTGTGGCAGTTTGAAGTTCTGTGTTTCACTGTTTGGATGCCTTCCTTAGTTAAAGGAAGACTTAGCCTTGCAGCCTGCCTGGCAACAATACAGGGGAATAGATATTTAAGGTACTATTCGCTTTTGGGTACTGTATATAAACAGGCTGGTTTTACTACTGAAACCAGAGTGAGTGTTTATTGATGACAGCAATTACTAACTGTAACAGCAAGATGCTATTCAAAGAAAAACTGTTAAATTGCCAAAATGAATTCTGACGCATTTACGTTAGCATTCACAAGAGTAACATCGCACTGTAGTTCTGGCTGCTTTGTTTAGGAGCACATTTAATGGCTTCAAAGTGCCGTTTGACAGATTTGATCAAATTGTGTGTACATCACAGTATAGACCAACCATATTAAAATAATGGAGGTTCCACATGATATTAGGTGCTGGATGAATCAGTCCTGGAGCAATTCTTGAACCTGTACAAAAAGTTTCATTAGGCAAAATGTTAGATGTCATGCCATCAGTGTTTACTGAACGATGAGACCGCAGAGGCATGTCACACAAGACTGCAGAGGCATGTGGGTAAACATAACATGTAGGTCACAGTGAAGCCACCAAACTAATATTCTAGGATTATTACATGGACTGGCCTTTCACCAGAAAGCAGCAAAGCTACAGTGTTTTCAAGGTTGAAAGTCAGGTGCTGCGTATCAATAAGTCCATTCACATTGTGAGCTACCACAAAGGAAAAAGTGACAGCAGACATTAAGGGCAGCAGAGGGAATAACACATTTCTGTACACAAAGATGGCGAGTTGGAAGTAGAGTTTAGATACTGGCATGGCATGATTTGTTGTAACACAAAGAGTACAGCTACACTTGGAACTGAAGGTGTAAATTCCAGCTCCAGCAGACATACCTGTGCTAGCTCCGACTGAGCTAGTGTGCTAGAAATAGAAGTGTAGCCACGGCAGCATGAGAGGCTAGCCACTGGAGTATGCACCCAGTATCTTGAATGGATACATAGTCAGGATGGCTAGTCCCTCCTGTAACTTGCGCTGCTGTAGCTACTCTTCTTCTTCAATCATAGCGAGCAAGAGTATGTCTCCTTGAGCTGGAATTTATGCATCCAGCCTGAGGCGTAGATGTACCCAAAGAACATCTTATCTTTAAAGGGCCCAGGCAAATAGCCTAAGCCCCAGAGCTATGTTATAAATGATGACTTACTTCAGCCAATACCCCGATAGCCATGACATATAGTGAAGTCCAGTATTTCCTTGCCAAAACAGAAGGGTGAAGAGAAACTCCTGATTCTCCATTGTCCAATACTTCCCACTTCTGTGACTCTCACTACTTGAATTCAAACTCAGCTCCTCATAGCATATCCCTCTGATAGTGTGTGTTGGAAAATTAATTAGTTCTCCACAGCTAGCCCATCATTGCTACCTCACAAGTCCCTATACGCACGGCAGGCAACTCAGGGCTTCTGCCCAGCTCCAGGAGAAAGACTGCTCCAGTCTCTGCCAACTTCAGGGCTGGGTCTCTATACTCCCATCTCACCTGAGCTGTATAAACACATTTGGTATTGCTGCCAACAATAAACAATATTAGGCATATTTAGGATATAGAGGTGAAATATAAGTCTTACTTAATGTTCTAACATGAGTCCTACAGGCTTGTAAGATATTTAGCTTAGCCAAACAAGGCTTAAGGCCTAAAGACTTGACATAAGCAACTAATCATTAAGTGACCCTAGAACAGGGGTGAGCACACAGAGGTAGGCCACATCTGGCTTATAGGACCGTCCTGCCTGGGCCCCAAGCTCCTGGCCTGAGAGGCTAGCCCCCAACCCCTCGCCTGCTGTCCCCTCTCCCCCGCAACCTCAGCTCACTTGCTTTGCCACCAGCACAATCCTCTGTGTGGCGGGGCTGTGAGCTCCTGGGACAGTGCAGCTGCAGAGCCCAGCCTGACCCAGTGCTCTGTGCTGTATGGTGGTGATGGCAGTATGGCCCAGCTCCAGGCAGGCGGTGCGGCTGTAGTGCCGCCAGCCACCAGTGCTCCAGGCAGCACGGTAAGGTAGCAGGGAGTAGGGGGAGGGGGGTTGGATAGAGGACAGAGGAGTTCAGGGTGGTGGTCAGGGTGTGGATAGGGGTCAGGATGGTCTGGGGCGAAAGGGGGGTTGAATGGAAGCAGGGGTCCTGGGGGGGGCAGTCAGGAAGGAGTGGGGGTTGGATGGGGCAGCAGGGAGCAGTCAGGGGCAGGGGTTCTGGGGGTAGTCAGGGGACAGGGAGAAGGGATGGTTAGATGGGGCAGGGGTCCCGGGGGGGCATCAGGAATGAGAGGAGGGATCGGATGGGGCAGCGGGGTGCAGGGGCAGTCAGGGGACAGGGAACAGGGGTGTGTGGATGAGGTAGATAGAGTGCAAAGTGATTAGCCCTATGACTGCCATCACTCACGTCTCCTCAGGGTAACCCTGGAGTGTCAGTCATTATCTTCCGCTTCTTCGTCTTCATTGTCACCATCATTATCAGTGGGTTGAATGGGGCAGGATTCTTGGGGGGAACAGATAGGAGGTGGGGGCCAAGCCATGACCTCCTCCCCTAACCGGCCCTCCATGTAATTTACAAAACTGATGCCAGCCTCTGCCCTAGAATGTAAGTTGTCACAAGATAGCAATGATCTTATATCACAAGGTGTCATGCAATAGAATGCTGCATTAAGTGTTGCTACACTGCTAATATTTAGGAAATATATATATTGCCATGTTCCAGTTAGTCAGCTAGAATATTGTTGGGACTTTTGCAGACGTAAGGTGTTAGCAATGTGCTAACCACAAGTTGTTATAGTGATTGAGTGATATACGTGTTCATGAGCATACGTGAAACTAAGCAATTGGGCTATGAAAAATGAGCACCTCAGAAGTCATGGGGTGTGGAAGTTCAGATAAGGAAACTGAAGCACTCCTAAACAGGTATGAAGCCCAGTGGGTGTCAGCATAAACACATTATGAAAGCTGTATCTGGGCCTGCGTGACTTTTGAGATGCCAAGATGACACCCACTGATAATGATGGTGACAATGAAGATGAAGAAGCGGAAGATAATGACTGACACTCCAGGGTTACCCTGAGGAGATGTGAGTGATGGCAGTCATAGGGCTAATCACTTTGCACTCAATCTGCTCTCATACCTCTGTGTTGGTGGGATTATTTATCTGTTTAATGGAATTGTTAATGAAGGGACTTGTGACAAATCACAATTCTCTCTCTTTCGTGCTCCTCAGGTCTCTCATTCTAACAACGTTGGCAATAATCTTCCTGATGCTGTAGCCGTTCAGGAGGCTGAACCTTTATTGATCACGGTGGTCTAAGAAATTAATCAATAATCAATACACCAAACTATCACTTAGCTACAGTATGTCATTGATAAAATTTACTGAGCATTACCCTAGAAATACCATCCTGAGACAAAGAAAAGGGTTCAGAGAAAACCACTTACTCTAACGGGTTTTACTCTGGAGGAACAGCAAGGGAAGAAAAACCATAAAGAGTAGATTTTATTTTCCCAGTTTGGCCAGTAAAACTATGCCAAAAGCATAAGAGAAATGATGAAAGACTGCCCAGTACCTTGCATAGTGATGAATAGTGACTATGAGAGCTGAGCGGATGAGAGCTAGTATACCCACAAGAGCAGCACTAGCTGAGTGAAGTGGATGGAATTCAGACTGACAGCGATTAATTACTTGCTATGGGGAGACAGTGATTGATTTGTACAAGCTTCATTCTCATTAGGATTTGAACTATGTCTAGATAGAAATAGAAATGGGCCAAGAGGCATGTAGTTCTAAGTAGCCACCAGATGTTAGAAGTAGATTGTTTGGGCTAATTTCTATTCAACTGAGACAATGAAGTAGGCAAGGAGAAGTTAATGATGGGATGAGACTACAGACATTTTAAATAAAGCCAAAAACAAAGTGTAAAAATTTGAAGGAGTCAAGATGACAAATGTATACAGTTTTAACACCAGCAAGCAGCTTGGTTAGCAGCAACTGACCTCATTACAGGAGAGTGAATTCCTACTGGGCATCTGGTCCTTCCACTGTCCCCAAGAGAGGAACTGATCAGAGATTACACAGCACAACAATAATGTCTTTAAAATTACCACAAGGTTAGATAATTTTATGACAAGGTAAACTAAGTTTATGGCAAGAGTTGAGTAGCGTCAGATCCTGCTTGATCCATGGGAGGGATCAAGTTAGATGACCCAGAACCAAACCGTCCACTCCCAACCTTATTATCTAGGATAACTTTTTTTTTTAAAAAAACAAAGTTGTAACTCACATTTAGGAAATTATAAACTCAGACCATTATAGAGTTATGGCTCACATCCTGCCCTCACTCACCTTGTATCCTAGATACCCACATCATTTATCCAAGAGCCATGTAACTCAACACAGATTTTAAAGTTATGGAAAACTTTACTGCACTTAAAACAAAAAAAACCAACCAACCACTGTGTACACACAGAGAAGGGAAAATCAGTGCTGGGGTTGCCCAGAAGATGAAGTTTTGCATATCATCACATGAATCAATTAAGCCATAATGGGTCAGCAGAGGACAATGAGGTGAAGCTGCTGCTGCTCTTTTCTTCCTGCTCAAGATAACAGGGGAAGGCTGTGTGGCACTCACTGGGCAGGGGTCACAGAGGCAAGATATCTGGGGCTCAGGGAGGAGTGCAGTGTTGAAGGCAGTTGGGGAGCGAGGACTGGGACCCCCCAGGTGCTAGACTATATAGAGTCCTAGGAGCAGCAGAGCCCGCAGTGCTTGCCTGAGCTGTGATATATAAAATGGATGCTCCCAAGGATCATTTCAAAACAGAGACTGGTTTCAAGATAATTGCACCTGTATGCCATCTCTCCATGGTCCACTCCAGATGTGCCCAGACAGGTCTCAGATCTCCAGCCACCACCTGTCTCTGGGCAGGGACCCTTGTCCCATACTTCTGACCAGGGAGTTTTAAGGCTGCACAATCCCGTGCCATCCACTGTGATATCCCCAGCAAGCCATTCTGCCTAATGGTCAGCACTTGTGCTTTGCTTTCTCCCCAAGGGCTATGAACAGCTGATTGCCAGAAGTTACACATTACCACCCAGCTCTTTCTAAGCATGCATCTTCATTCTTAAGGTAAGAACATTACAGAGAAAATACCATAAATCCACCCTGCCCTCCTGGAGTTGCACACAACCCTCCCTCCTAGTAACCCTCCCCCTATGGAGTTGTATACAGTCCTTGGCCCACAGTGATACATAAACCATTCATAACCTTAATACAATATGTTTCCCCAAAGATACTTCATGGGATTGCAATATCTGTGTCACAACTGGTGCCTAGGCTGGCTGGGAAACAAGATTTCTCTCTCATGAGAAGTTCAGGTTTTTAAGCTTGTTTTCAGTCTAAAACTAGAGTTTTCTTTCCCTCCTGAAACATTTCCAGAAAGAGGAAGAGAGAGCACCCTCCCTCCCACAGCATAGCCCATAGGTAGGGCACTCACATGGAATGTGGGAGACCCAGGTTCAAGCCCCTGCTCCATATCAGACAGAGCAGGGACTTAAACAAGGGACCCTGACACCTCAGTTGAGTGCCCTCACCAGTTTTGCTGGTGACAATGTCACACACAGAGAGAGAAATCCATCCCAGACCTCAGAATCCTTACTAACATTTTTATCAGAACAGATACATTCCCACAAAAAGCTTTAATTTTGATGACTCAGCATTTCATGATGAAAAAAACAGATTTTGGTGAAAAATTCCCAACCTGCTCTACATGACCACAGCACCACAGAGCCCAAAGATGGAGACGGTCACTATATTCCCAGAGAAAAAAATAAAATAAAATAAATGGGAAAGAAACCATCCTCATCACAGAACCATTACTCCCATATACAATCACAAGTGCCTAGCACGGATAGAAGTGTTACTGTTAATGCTTCTCTTGATTTAATTTAATGAATAAACTGGCAATGCTGTACAAATCCCATTGAGGCACCAAGTTGCATTCAATTTAAACACAGAGACTCTCTACAATCCATTCAGAAGACTAGAAAAAGCTACAACATTGGCTCAAACATCTTTAGACTAAATCCAACCTCGGGCTATCCTCTCCCTTTTCCGGGTAAAACCTTATGGCAGGGGAGTTCCGGCATTCAACATTTTCAGGTATTTGCACAGCAGCTGCATTGTCCAATTAGGAACAGTGGCAATTGTGATTCTGGGCATGTCCTCGACATCCTATTTAGGGAGGGAAATGTTAGTGAATGCTCTGAGGATATCTGGTGAAGGGTAGGTTTTCCTTTGTATTTATGCTCGTCTAGGACTATCCAACAAGTCAACAATGTTGTACATTTGGTAAGATGACAATATGGGTAGAGAAGGTTTTTTATTGAAAAGTTCACAGTCAGGCTCTGTCCTTGATCTCCATATACTTTCTATGGGGCTATTTTAGCTCAGGAAATTTTAATGCTTTAATGCCTCATGTAGAGCACTATTCCATTTTAATTTATTTCCTCCTCATTCTTTAATGCAGCCTTGGAGTTCAATCTGCTAGGGTTGCACAGACTGTTGGTAAATGAATCCATGACATCTTCTTTGAATGATATGGGGTCTGCTCTGTCTCATCACCACCATGCAAAATCAAAGATTTTCTATCTTTATGGAGCCTGAACTTTAGTGATCACACATAACATAGATCTTTCTTTTCCATGTTATATAAAAATTTATGTGGTAAATTTGTATAGTGGGGATGCCGAGAGCCACTGAACCAAACAGTAAAACCTGCATATAATGGAAACCATTCCAAGCCAGGGGTGTGGCAACACCTCCAGCACCCCTAGTTCCAGCACCTGTGCTTTAGTTATAGGTGCATTATGGCTGTGTGAGACCTGCAGTTAAGGGTCAAACTCTTAATACCTATACTGGACAACAGGAATGTGTTACTTAAAAAAAGTATCAGAGGGGTAGCCGTGTTAGTCTGGATCTGTAAAAGCAGCAAAGAGTCCTGTGGCACCTTATAGACTAACAGACGTTTTGGAGCATGAGCTTTCGTGGGTGAATACCCACTTCGTGAGATGCATGTAGTGGAAATTTCCAGGGGCAGGTATATATATGCAAGCAAGCTAGAGATAATGGGGTAGTTCAATCAGGAAGGATGAGGCCCTGTTCTAGCAGTTGAGGTGTGAAAACCAAGGGAGGAGAAACTGGTTTTGTAGTTGGCAAGCCATTCACAGTCTTTGTTTAATCCTGAGCTGATGGTGTCAAATTTGCAGATGAACTGAAGCTCAGCAGTTTCTCTTTGAAGTCTGGTCCTGAAGTATTTTTGAATAAGGGAGGAGACAGATGGGAAGAATGAAAGAATATGCAGGAAGGAGGAAAATAGAAGAGAATGGTGGAGGAGGGATATTAGAATGAGGGATAAGACAATTTATAAAGCTACATGTGTGCGTCCTCCCACGTAGCTCTTGGTCCTCCCATCCTCACGGCATGGGATTGATGGCCATGGCTCCCCCGTCAACTCCACTTCCGCCTCTTACCTTGGTGGAGTTCCGGAGTAAACGGGAAGTGCGTTCGAGGATTGATTTATCGTGTCTAGACAAGACGTGATAAAAAGATCCCTGACAGATTGATCTCTACCCGTCGATCCGGCAGGTAGTATTGACATTCCACTGCAGCATGTGCTTTTCACACAGGTTTATAATCAGCACAGGAGTGGTGCAGGCAGGTTGACCCTTATGGCCTCGAGAACGCAGCCCCTCAGAGATGCTTCAGTAAGTTTTTTCCTCAGACTGGACACCTTCCAGGCCTGGGCACAATTCTTTCCCCTTGTACAGCTCTTGTTCCAGCTCAGGTGGTAGCTAGGAGATTCTTTATGATGGCAGCCCAACAGATGGACAATTTCCAAGCAGGTTTAATGGCACTCCAGCTAATCTTGTGGAAAGCAAGGTGTTCAGTAACCAGAACCAGACAGGAGATGGGCCATGTTAACCTCACAGGTGAACACACTCAGCCCAAGTCACAAGCTAGCCAGCAAAAATCCTCCATGTGCTTCAAGTTTGTTTTTTACTAATTTTTTCCCCCTGGTTTAATCACATCACCACTAACCAAGAAAACCTCTTACCATGTTTCCTGCACATAGCTTATCAGTACACACACCATACAATACTTTCTAAAGCAAGGCAGCTCAGATCCACAGGGTTCCGTGTCCTGAATATTCCCCTCCTCCCATCTCAGAAAGGATGCTGACCCTAACTAGGCTCAGCTGCCCTTGATTACCTCAGATGGTGGTATGAAGCCAGCATGTGGCTCAGTAGGGCTGCTTCCCCCTGGGCACAGGATGCACTATGGCTAGTGGGCACCACAACAATTACACACCCTCTTATCTGGAAACATTTCTCTGTTTTATCAGTACAAATGTCACTCAGAAATAGCCAACGATTAAAAATTAAAAACAAAAGACTTTCAGAGTGTAGTTCAAGTGATTGTAAAATGGCATCAGGAGGGCTGTATGTTGGTGTCTCTATGATTTCCATAGCCAATGTGCTCAGCTGACAAATAAAAACATGAGGTGTTTTTCCTAACTTTCACCTCTGCACACTCCCTTTGGGATCGAAGGGGCCAACTTTGTTCTAATACACTGTACCTAGCAATAAAGGTTCTGCAGGCCCTCTATTAAACCTGTGTGTCACGGAGTGTGGGGGAGTCCGGTCCTGCACCCCTCTTCCTGGGACTCACAATGACTCTCAGCCAGCCAGTAAAACAGAAGGTTTATTGGACAACAGGAATGCAGGTTACAGTAGAGCTTGTTGGCACAGTCAGGACCCCTCAATTGAGTCCTTCTGGGGGTTCAGGCTGCTCGGATCCCAGCTTAGAATTCCCTGAATTCCCACCACCCCGCCCTAAACCGAAACTGACCTAACTCCCCTACAGCTGGCCCCTTCCTTTGTCCAGCTTCCCGGGCAAAAGGTGCTGACACCCCTCCCCCCCTACCTGGCTCAGGTTACAGGACTAGATCCTGTCCCTCACCTGAAGTCCTCTCTGGCTCTCTCGCTCCCACACAAACAGTCCCTACTTCATCACACTATGCAATGCCACTGTCTTCCAATTATGCTGTAGTGTGACCCCCACCGCATCCAATAGGCTTACACAAGTGTCACTGAATGGAACTTCTGTTCTGTCGAAGATACACAAGATGGATCAGAATCTACTGTATATTCAGTTTTACCTGTGCTCATTCTGCAGTGCTAACAGATACAAAAACATCCTAAACAGTCAATTTATTGTCTACTGAGCAGATATGTCTCTTAATACACACAAAGATCAGTTGATTAGGTAGGTTGTATTTTACATAGTCATTTTTCAGAGTAGAAGTGTCTTTTAATATAGAATGGATTATACAGTAATTCTCATTTTTTCATTTTATAAAATAAGCATTCTATCCTCCTTCCCCAAGAATAAATCAAATAATGGTTCACCAGAGTTAAACCAAAATACAAAGCAGAGACCAAGGACTTGTCTATACAGTGATAATCAGGAAAGTTAATCTAAATTCACACCTTTAGTTAATTTAAAGTGGATTAGTTAAAGTGGACACTCTCATTCAGAATTAAAATGGCCTTAGTTCAGTTTATCTTAATTCACTTACAAAATGAATTAAGCTAAAACTTTCACAGATAATTCCCCATCTTTTCTCTTTATGTATTTGTATACATCCTGAAAATGGCTTCCTCCATTGTTTTTATATAAATACATACTTCAGTACCTAAGGTAAAGCAGTGTCCTATAGGATAACAAATGTGATTTATATCCCTACCTGCACCGAGTAAAATAGTTTCAAGATCAAGCTTATTATACAGGGCAATTCTCCTGTTTCTCAATCTAACCTGTGATTAATACCAAGTATAAAATGTATTCAACTACAGTGCAGGAGAACCATGTGCTTGCTTTTTATGGTGAGTGATCATGGGACTCATTCAATAACACAATAATACAATGCTAAACATTAGTCTGGCTTCCACAGATCCAAATGAAATTACTTTCATTTCAGAATATGCTGCACATATGTTTCATAAATTGCACTTTAAAATAGCAGACAGTTTAAAGAGTCCTTCATGTATTTACAATCTGTTATCTTCAGACTGATCGTTCCTTAGTCAAGCTGAACATTTTCCATATGTTTTGTGTGTTAGGGAACTGTAAGCTGGTGGGTGCTCTTACCTGCCCAGGAAAGACCAATGCCATGGCAAAGTCTGCTTCACACCCTTGCCTCAGGGCACAATTAATTGGTTAAACAAACAAAATACCAAAATAAAGCAGTTCCTCTGCTCAAGAGGGGCTACAGTTCCCAGAGACTTTCTCCTCATGTCTCTCAGCCTGACCCGAGTTCACCTGCTCCCTACAGTTCACCTTGCCTGGACCATCTGCCTGAAAGTCAACTACTAGATAAGTTCTTTCCCTGCATTTCACCCACTGATCTGAGCTCTATGTAAGGACCAGGTGCTGTTCAGCCCTTGTCCCACAGGCTTAGCTGGGCAGCAGCTGATTAATCAGAGGTGGAGCAGTATCCATCTCTACTTAAAGGGTCCAGTTATCCGGTGACAGAAACCTTTTGTTAGCTATTTAACCAACTAAAAATAAAGTGTCCTGGATGGAGGTGAAGTACAGCAGTGTCTGTGATAGCTTAGCTGAAACAGCAGAGCTGCTATTTTAAACTAACAACAGGACACTTGGGTGAAAAGGCCCTTAAGTTTAAGTCTTACTAGTGACTCAGGCCTTGAGATGAACGTATTGCATGTTGTTGTCACAGGCCCCTCAATGTAAGTGAAAATGCCACAACTGCCATATTTGAATGCATCATGAAGGGCTTGATTTAAAAACAAAAAAAAAACACTTTAGTCTTGCCCTCAAAATCAGTTGCAGTGAGAATGTGAGTAATTCAGCCAGGACTATCCTACTTTTGTTCACCCAGGTCAGATTCAGCCTACTTGACAAATATATCTGGCCCTTACTACAGTCTCAGATGCTGCAGAAAACAAGCTCTCTTTTTTGTTTTTTAAAGTTTCTAGTTCTTTGGGTTGCACAGATAACTTGTTTTCTGATGCAGTGTAGTTCATGGCATTCAGTGGGTTCCTGTACTGCAAGTTGCAACGCACAATCAGCTACCTGCCCTTGCGGAAAGCCTCCACAAGGCTGGAGAAGGGGACTAACTGTAGGAAAAACTCAGAAATCTTCGGGGCTCCACACACATGTTGAGAAAACACATTTATAAGCCATTATATTGTCTCTAAAAATGTATGCCTTGCATACTTGCTTTGAGAGTTAAGTGGCTATGTATGATTAAGGTCCTGGCAGAATCCATATGGTTACATTTCATTCCCTCCAACAAAAACACACTTAATTTAATTTAATCTAAATGATACCACAGTTGGCAATACAATGCCTATTTTAATAGAGTGGGAAGTAAGCCCTTGTGCATATATAGAAAATACTGTAATGCTCATGAAGAAAACTAACTTACAGTGGAAAGACAAACTATGTAGCAAATGGGAGAAGGGCTAGATGAATTTCATGTCAGTCTTTCAGGAAATAATTAAAACTGATGTAAACGCTAAGCAGTTATTCACACAAATCAGAAATCTGGCATCTTTCACTGACCTTTGGTAAATGAGCCACACACAGGACAACAAATACAGAATACACCTTAAACTTCTATAACTACATGATCCTTACCATAACTCATCACGCAGAAGTAGGTGGACCTGTTGGAAGAGCCCCACAGAAAGCATTGGCTGCCGGAATATAATGTCCCCCTTTGAACTGAATTTCTTATTACAGCATTTTCAGCGGGTGAATATGGACAAAGAATGTTTTGAGGCCTGACTTGGTCCCACCAAGTGTTGGTGGACACTCTGGTTATGTGCTTGAACTGAAGCATGTGCTTAAGCGCTTTGATGGATCAGGGCCCAAGTGCTCAGCACCTGCCAGGATCCAGCTCTTAACCTTGCTCATAGGTTTGTGTTTTAAGAGGCTGGGATATTTGTAGCACCGTTATCACACAATGAAACGTTTTAAAAAAAATATGAGTGGCTTTAAGGGATGCAAATATAAGTGTAGCTGGAAGAAAAAGGAAGCTTCTGTTGATGTTTTGCTTTTAAAAGGGAGGGATTGACTTGGTTTCTGAATGACCTTTTTCAAAATGGCTCTGGGTAAATTCATATGATTGAATCCAATTTACTGTTAGAGAATCGGAGACTAAGATCCAAATCTCTTGTTGTATTTTCACAGGTTTTTCCTTGCAGACGGGGATGTAAAATGTCAGTAGTTGCAATAATCTGGGTAACATAGTTATGAATCCCAGTAGCTGGGCACTTAGTGCATCCTGCGCAAATGCCACATCCAAAATGCAGAAGAAAATGGTGCCAGACATAGAAAGTCCCTCTCTGACATATGGACCCTTTCAGTGGCTCCTCATATCCGCATTGCTGTCAAGATAATCCTTCAGTTCAACTACTTGTCTGAAAATCAGTTCCTGTGGCTCTTGAGGGATAATTCAGCCCTAAACATTTGGATAGTAACTGAAGATGATCCCTGGTTTTGGACCACTTTGTTCCCTTTTCCCCCCTACAGCTGGCAGTGAGAATGATCCTGGAGGGGCCACACTTAGAAAATAATGGAGATTCTCTTTCTCTCCCCAGGAAATACTGTGTTGCAGCTTTATGCTGTTTATTCTCTAAGAACCATATCTTCAGATGGTGTAAATTGGCCTATCTCCGTTGATTTTAATGGAACACGCCAGCTGAGGATCTCACTCTCCCAGCTTCTAAGTGATAAGGAGACATTAATGGGCCAAGCTATAGATTGTTGGAGAACAGGGCAGAAAACATGTGCTGGGAGGACACAACCAAACCCAGCCACCCACTCAATTCACAGTTTAGGTCTACATAAGTAGATTACAGTCCTTGGACATAGGCGTTTTGGCTGAAAGATCGGGATAGTGTGGGGGGTAGTTTACACCATATCCACAGGTAATACACACAGTAAACTTCTCTCTAATTATGTTTCCTTGTTTTTTACTGGTTTAGAATTTGCCAAGTCAGCCATTTCTTTTCTGGTGCTGTTGAATTTCACATCACCATTGTTATGACTAAATTGTGCCATCACATCCACACTGCATATGTTCAGAGGACCTGACAGGACCTCAAATGCTCAGATCACCCAAACCTCCTTTCTCCCTTCCGTGATGGTAGATTCCCTCAAAAGGCGTGGATTGGTCCCAGGAGCTAGATTTAGCAAAAAGTATACAATCCTTTCCATACTGTCATCCGAAATAGGCCAGTTTGGAGCTAGTTTATGGAACATTACTGCTACCCTTATGTGGGATAGTGCACACTCCTGGGTCTCCTGAGAAATGTAGCCAACAGATGGCTCTGTTGCTAAATGTTTTTTATCTAGTTTTCAGCTCAATCAGAAATCATTATACCATATCTAGCAATCAGAGAAAGCAGGTGGATTTGTACATTTCCCAGAAGTCTTTGGATAAGTCAACCAGTAAATGGATTAAACTCATCCAAATATATGTGTAGGTTCATTTAATAAGGAACCCAAGTCTAATCCAATTTAACCATTCCAGAACACACCATGCAAGGGAAAATAAGAACAATGATCCTTTGCACTTATATAATAGAGTAATGAAGTAATATACTCCACATCCTTGCCCAGGCATTTGGGTGCTGCCCGACCATTTGAAATGGAATGAAAGACATTATCAAAGCAATAATATGAGCACAGATGAAATACAAACAACATCCAATCGGCCCTCAGATACATGCTTGCAACTCACGTGGAAGTTAATGGAGCTTGTGGATGAATATTTAAAGGGCAGAATTTGGCCCTAAGATTTTAGAAGCAGTTCTAAAATTATTCCTAGCACAATGGCAATATCCATAGGCACCAACAAGATTATGCTAGGCTGCATTCAAACACCTCATGAGAGACTGTAAGCTCGTCAAGCCAGGAATGATCTAAACAGACAAGATAGGCAAAGTGTGGGTGCAGACACACAGACATGGAGCGATGACTCACCCATGGTCACACAAATAATAGGTGGAACAGTTGGGAACAGATTCAAGCTTGTTGATTCCTAGTCCAGTGCCCTGTTCACTAGACCACATTGCCTCTCCTGCAATTATTTCCGTTAGAGGAAGAGCTCACAATTGATTTACTTCCTCTAACAGCAGACTCAGGAGGACCGCAGTGCACTGATTTGCCACCTTAGGGATTGTCATCACGTTGAGTGCTACAGCAGCACGGCTTCACTACTGTAGTGCTTTAGTGAAGACGTTCCTACACTGACAGGAAAGCTTCTCCCATCAGCATAGTTAATCCACTTCCCTGAGAGGTGGTAGCTATGTCGATGGGAGAAGCTCTCCCACCAACACAGTGCTGTCTACATGGGAGAATAGATTGGTATAAATATATCACTCAGGGTGTGTGGATTTTTCATACCCTTGAGTGATGTGGTTATGCTGGTATAGGTGTGTAGTGCAGACCTGGTCTTACTAATTAGAAAGGCAAGGAATGTAATAAATGGATGGAAAACTTAGAATGCATTGAATTACAGAAAAATCTGCAGGCAGACTTCTAAACTCAAAAGAGTTCAGAAACCTGGATTAGGTGTTAGCATTGCTGTGCCCTTATTTAGTAGTAAGTGGCAAGAATGCTATGAATGTTTAATTCTGTACAATAGGCTATGGCTGTTCTTTTCTTCACTAACTCAAACTCACCCACAAGTTACTTGCATTTTTTTTCCTTCTCATAACAGCATCTGTTGTTAAAGACCAATCTTTTCTATTTGACAATTGATTTTGTGCTTGCCATTGTTGCAGATTTATTGTTTATACCATGTGCAAGTAACTAAAGCAAATGATGAAGTCTAGTAAAGGATGTAGATCAGCTGAAAGAAGCTAGTTGTCATCTTTCCACTTGATCAATTTTAATGGGACAAAAAAGGTGCAAGTTAATCCACAGTTTTCTTTCTGTGAATGCATCTCTATATTGCATGACAGTCATCTTACGTGGTATTTTTATCTTGATTTACTGCCTTTTCTTTTATTCACTTCACAGTGTACACAAAACTCATCTCCATGTGCTCTGGAAGATTTATGTCAGTATAATCAAATGTTAAGTGATGCCATCATTTTATTTGTTGTCTTCCTTCCTCATTATGGGAAGAAAACTATCTTTGCTGCTATTCAGAAATGTGCCACCCCTCCCAAACTCAAACTATTGCTGTCTGGAGAAAGACCAAAGGCTGTCCACAAAAAATGATTACGGAATGTTTAGTTCAGAGAAGATGGTGATGAATTGTTCTCCATATTCACCAAGGGTAGAACAAATATAATCAGCTGAATCTACAGCAAGGGAGATTCTGGTTAGATATTAGGAAAAACTTTCTAAGCCTAAGGATAGTTAGGACTGCAACAGGCTGCCTAGTGAGGCTGTGGAACCTCCATCATTAGAGGTTTTTCAGAATGCGTTAGACAAACTTCTGTTCAAACTTCTATTTAATCCTGCCCCAGCACAGGGGGATGGACTAAGTGATCTCTCAAGGTACTATGATTACATAATTAGGTCCAAATATTGTTAACAGAGGCGCTGTGGCTGACATTGACTTTAATCAAACTCCACAGGGGCATAAAAGAGTCCACACTGGTGCATCTGTTTGTAGGACCAGGCCCTCAGTATAGAAACTCAAGATCTTTAAGTATTTTCCTAATTATGGGTCTCTTCTAACTTTTATTGAAGTCAGAGAGTCTTTTGATTGACTATTATGGAATTAGGATCAGGCTCCATGGTTGCTAGGCTATGTAGAAAAAAAAAATTGAAAACACAGTTTTTTCATTTATTTATTTTTACAATGTCTATTGATTTCAAAAAAACCTGTACATAATAAAAAATGGACAAGTTAACTTGGAAACAAAAAAGTCTGAATTATTACACTTCACCCACCTTGTGACACTTTCCTAACAAAATTACAGACTTTTCACATCTTTTTTTTTAGCTGAGACATAAATTCCTCTCATATCACGACAGTCTTCAGTTTTGCCATTAATCTTAAAACTGGCCTATTTCAGATGACAGTATGGAAAGGATTGTATACTTTTTGCTAAATCTAGCTCCTGGGACCAAACCACGCCTTTTGAGGGAATCTACCATCACGGAAGGGAGAAAGAAGGTTTGGGTGATCTGGGCATTTGAGGTCCTGTCAGGTCCTCTGAACATATGCAGTGTGGATGTGATGGCACAATTTAGTCATAACAATGGTGATGTGAAATTCAACAGCATCTTAAAAGATGTTCATATGAAGCAAATTTCCACCATATCAATTTACCAATCTTTTCAAGAGTTTCCTTTTTTTGACCTTTCCAGGAACAATTTCTTTACACAATTAAGAGCAATTGCAATCCATTTTAATAGACTTTCTAAAACCTATGTAGAAATATCATGTAGCAAGTCTAACTCTAACTCAGATGATGTATGATTCCACAGTATTTCTATAGCACAATATTTGATCCAAATTTAGGACATAGCAAAATAAATGTCACACACACATTTTTGTTCTCCTCACATTAATTCTTTTATTTCCCCCCACACTTCCTCTTATTTTTAAATTTCACTATTTTCTTTCCATTCCATTTGTCTTCCCCCCCCCTCTGTCCTGATCGCTTTGTTCCTCTCTGCTATACAATTATTATCTACAGATGGTAAAATCACTCACAAAAGTGAACATCCTGTGTCTGAGTAATTACCAAAGGCTAGCAACTGGGAGATTTAAAGATTGTATGATCAGATCTGGGGTTTGATCCAATGTTACTGGAGTCAATGGAAAGACTCCCACTGATTTCCAAGGATCAGATCCTTTGGATCAGACCCTACAATTGCTGACTCCCCTCCCACTGACATTTTGTGAGCTACAGATTATCCCAAGTAGGTTTTTAAAATAACATTTTCAGTGCCTCTTCTTTTTATGAACTCAATTCCTGAGTGACTCATGCTATCAAATTATGAGCGACTCTTTCCTAAAGTAAACAAGCCTTTTTTCTTCCTTTAGTTAAAAGATGACAGTTTACAATATTTCTGCTGAGGGGCAGTTTCTTATTACTTCACAGCTTCTCAGAATTCGACTCTCCAAGCAAAATTATTTGCCAGTCCCCTTTTACATTAAACAAAGTGAAAGTATCTCCTCCCTCTGGTTCCCCCCCCCGCCCCAAAGACTAGTACATTTGGCACACAAAATGTATTTTCAGCTAGTCCAGGAACTTTTAACAATTTGTGATTAGTAAATTGCTTCCCTGTCTTGGATTTGATATAGCCAACTCAGATTAGATTTAGATGCCCCAGTCTGGGCTGGATGGAGGTCCCTCTCTCTGCTTGGAATCCACAGCCATGAACCCTCTCCTGGAGCCAGGCACCTAAGTAGCAGTCTTACTTCTTATCCAGTGGTTAGAGCACTCCCCTGAGATGTGGGATACCTGAATTCAATTCCCTTCTCTGCCTGATGAGGAAAAAAGAATTGAACATGGGTCTCCCCACTTTCAGGAGAGTGCCCTAACCACTAGGCCAGGGGTGGCCAACCTGAGCCCAAGAAGGAGCCAGAATTTACCAATGTACATTGCCAAAGAGCCACATAATATGTTAGCAGCCCCCACCCTGCATCCGGTCCCCAACCCACCGGCAGCCCAACTGATCAGCGCCTCCCCCTCCCCCCGATCAGCTGTTTTGTGGCGTGCAGGAGGCTCTGGGGGGGAGGGGAGGAGTGAGGGCATGGCAGGCTGAGAGGAGGGGGTGAGAAGGGGTGGAGTAGGGGCAGGGCCTGGGGCAGAGCCAGGGATTGAGCAGTGAGAACTCCTCGGCATATTGGAAAGTTGGCACCTGTAGTTCCAGCTCTGGAGTCAGTGCCTATACAAGGAGCCACATATTAACTTCTGAAGAGTTGCGTGTGGTTCCGGAGCCACAGGTTGGACATTCCTGCACTAGCCTATTGGATATTCTGATGACATTCTCTTTCAATCTCTCCTGTTGAAGCCTTTCCACTTTGGATAAATATTTAAATAGTCACGAGGCCAGAGAGAGAGAGAGAGAGACACACACACGCACACACAGACTCTGTAACCTGGTAGGCAGGGCACTCTCCTGGAAGGTGGGAGACCCAGAGTCCAGTCTTCTTGTTTTATTTATCCACAGTGGAACAGCTTGAACAGGAGATCAAGAGACAGACTCACATCAAAATATCCCACAGCCCATCCCATGTGGCTGCAGTTGGAACTGTAGAAAGGGGCCTTATATTGGTATAACTTCTTCACCTGCCTGTACAGGAACAGTTGTACTAGTTCAAAATCCACCTTTATACTGATATAACTGCATCCATATTAAGAGGGCTAGGCTGCTTTCACTACAGCCAAAGAGGTACAAATTCTAACTTCACAGTGGGATCTTGTGAGTTATGAGGCTCCTTGCCGGCAGTGCTGTGTTTTAACAGTCCCATTTCTTTAAGAAGCGTTGGAAAAAAGAGCGTGTAACAATCCGGTTGATTGCAACTACACATTGTTCAAGGTTACTGGGACAATGAAATGTCTTCAGTAAAGACCCTCTTCCATGGGAAAAAGCAGTTAGGCCAAAAGTATTCGGGAAGCATGAAAAATTTAGTGAGTCATAACAGTGCCACTACTTATACAACAGCAGCTACTGCGCCCTGGAAATATAGTTATCAATGCTAAATACATCAATAAAATGTAAGATCCAGAGTGACCACACAGCCATTTTGGATAGAGCAGAGTAGAAACAACACTAAAAGATGAAGCTGGATCGAAAGAGAGAGAAAGAAACAATCAGAGTGAATTATAAACAGATGCATCTGCTGCTAAATGGAAATGGCCAACTACTCTCTGCAAACCATTTAGTAATTAGTACAAACTGCACAGATCCTGAAACATTGACACCCAAGCAAAACAACATACAGGAGAAACAATGCTGTGTTGGATTGTTATGAGACATTATAAATTGCAGGAACAGGACTATAAATACAAAAAGCTCTGGAGCAGGCCACCTGCAGTGGTAAACAGTACTAGTCACCACCTGCAATAAAAATAACCCTGCAGATGTAAAGGCCGAGCAGTAATGGGGAAAGTATAGAAAATGTTGCTGGGTTTATTGTGAGTGGAAGTGAGGAATTCATAACTCAAATATAATGATGCTGAATAAAAAGAATGAAAAAATCAGCTTGATACTCTTGCTGTTAATTTTGAGCTTCAAAGCCGGAAGAGAAGAACCTGAGAAACTAAACCCCCATGTAAGCCTGGGCCTAACTTTAAGCACACATGTAGTTCCATTGAAGTCAATAGCTGGAAACTGAAGCTAGACGAATTCGGACTAGAAATTAAGCACAAAGTTTTAAGTGAGTCTTCTTAATCATTAAAGCAAAATACCTAGGGAAGATTCCATGTCATTTGAAGTCTTTAATTCAGAGAGCCAAAGCTTGTTAAACGATATGGTCCTGCTCAGCCGGATGTTATGGGCCTGATGCAGGGATTGTTACGTGAAATGCTACAGTCTGTGCAGTAGCTCAGATTACAGAGTCACAACGGTTCCTTGTGACCTTAACATCTACGACTCTGAAGCAAGAGGAATGTTTGTAGGTGATTTAGATCATGATTAACCTAGTCACGTGACTATGAACGTAAGCTATGTTATTATTAAAACATGAACAAGCCACATTTCTTTCTGGAAAAAAAAACATTTAAAACACTGCAACGGATTTTAAAACAACACATTGTTTCACTGATGTACCTGGCTCAGTGAACAAATGACATCTCCGGTGTAGCGCACACATCATGAGATTTCATTGCAATTTCAATGCAATGATGGGACATCTGATTAATGTAGCCATGAGCCTAATGCCGCGGTTATGACTAGTAACAAGGCAGCTCAGAGCATAAAACTAGGGTCCAAAACTTGCCCTCACTCAGGGGCTAAAAAATGGAGCATGGGAAAAAAAGGAATGCTGCCAGCTGTACAGTGGGCCTCTGGAGCCATCCTGCTAGCAAAGGGGAGAGTATCTGAGGGAAGCCAGACATACGATTCGTTCTGCTGTGCACACTTTTCCTCCTCTAACAGGAGGCTGTTTGTGCCTTTAGTTCAAGTTGCTGACTGTAGCACATATCCTAGGATCACAGGGATCTAATCACATTCAAGCCAGCAGACTGTGCCCTGGGGGTTTAACTTTATTGGTAGATGCATTACTAACATCACACCAACTCAAGAACCTACAGCTCCACAAGGCTACATCAATGTCAGATTCATTCAACTCGTGCAATGGGTGTAACATCAGAAAACCAGGCTTCTACAGCCCAGTGAAGAGCTAGGAGGCACCTGGTCTCACTGGTGCACTTGAATGCAGCGTGAGAGTGAAGAATAGAAGCTTCCTGTGGTATTTTGCTACTCCCTCAAAGCACTGATACAACCCAGAGGAAGGTTTAACTTTCACACTTGTATTGACACTGTTTATTTCTCCCGTAGTTTTCTGCCCAGGAATTTACTTCTGTCCAGCCTATTGAATGTTTGTTAATATTATGTTTGGCCTTGTTATACTCAGTTTTTGCTTGTCACAGCAGACTAGAGTGACTGTCAAGGAGCTCCTTGGTTCTGACCCAGCACTCACCTTGGCACACATTAGATCAGTCTGTGGGCTGCTCTAGCTGGCTATAGTCTCCAAAAGGACACTCTCTACCAGCAAGAGACAGCCAGATGGCAGCATGTTCTTGCTACCCGCCCCCACTGCCTCCAGGCATACCTCTGTGTTGGGGTTGCAGGAAGGGAGGTGTGGGCTGGCTACACTGGCTCTGTGCCCATTGCTGGGGGAATCCTCAGCAAGGAATGTATGGGTGATTTCCACTCCAACAGTATCTCTTGAGGGATGTGAAGGGAGCCAGACAGGGCAGAAAATCTACCTCCCTGTTTTTAAGTAAATGTAGAGCTCAGGAAAGGTGCTAGCTAGACAGCCCAAGAGACTGATATTCTTTATTTATCAACATAAAAAGAAGAGCAGAGGCACTGGCAGGAGAAGCTTCCCCTACAGCAATCATCACCGTGCTTAGCCTGGAAGAACAACCTCTAGTTGACCTCACTTTGTAGGGGAGACTCCCAAAAAGCACACCACTGAACAATGGTAGGGTTTATGATGTTGCACTAAGAACCAGACTGACCTAAAAGCTGTACATTAGAGATTAGTGCAAGAACATCATTCTTTTCATTTGGGCTATTAAACAACCACTGGTGGGCAGCAAGTGGTCTGGATGCAATGCACCAACCTAGAGCTGAGACCAAAAGGCTCTTTATCCCATTACCAGTTTGATGAGCCATCTGTGCACTAGGCATCCTTGTTTTGTTGCAGTACAAAGCTAACATACACAAGGATGCTGCTAAATGACCCTGCTTCAGCTAAGCCCTTTCTTGCCTCATTCTCTGGGGCAACAGCATGATACAGGGTTTCTCCATTTAAAAAAAATAAAATAAAAGTGCATAATATATTATTATGCAAATTACAACTGATCACATCTTTATGAGGACTGCACACTTATTGCCGCAAGTAAGCAGCTTCCCAGTTGTAATTTGGGGATATGGCTTGAAGACAAATCTAAGCTACTTAGCAAAGAGCATGTCTTGATATGTAAATGAAAGGCACAGAAGACCCAAGGCCAACTTAATTTTAGAAAAAGATTTCAGAAATGTAACAGTACTGTATGAATTTCAGTAAGTGGGGAGAGATACCTGTTATGTTAAGTTCTCTATTCTGGTGTTATTCCCTAAATTATTTCTTTGAAATCAATTTACTAACTTTCTTTCACCCTAGTACTAGATAAGAAAAGAACTAGATAAATTCATGGAGGATAGGCCCATCAATGGCTATTAGTCAGGATGGGCAGGGATGGTGTCCCTAGCACCTGTTTGCCAGAAGCTAGGAATGGGTGACAGGGGATGGATCACTTGATGACTATCTATTCTGTTCATTCCCTCTGGGTCACCTGGCACTGGTTACTGTTGGAAGATAGGATACTGGGCTAGATGGACCTTTGGTCTGACCCAGTATGGCTATTCCTATGTTCAGTACTTTAAAGTCTGACAACCATCATCTGCTTTGTTAGCATGATATGTCCTTCCCATTGAGGAAAGTGTTCCATTAATGACAGAAGCCACAACTGAGTAGAACTTAATGATAATTTACTTTAAAACAAGCATGGCCAATTCCTTTTCCAATCCTTGCTAATGCTAAAGGCTGAGCAAATACAGAGTGCAGCTGTATCTTACAGGTCAGTTGATCACAGTCTGTGACTTTCAGCCTTGCTGACAGTTTCCTGCTTGAGTCATTTTTTACTTTTATGCCCAACACCATTTTAAAAAATATTATAGGAAAAAGGATCTTTATAATTGACATATATTTACCATGATCCTTTCCAGACAGAACTGTCTGAACCTATTCTTAGAACAAAGTCAGAAAAATCTACACTCATTTTTGCAAGGCTCTTGGGTTAGAAATTTAATAAAACCAATTTTTTAAAAATGTTGGTTTCCATTACTGAACTGTTAGCTAAAATTACCTCGCTCTTTAAAAGAATCAAAGATCTCAAAAATCTGTTGCCCATATATTTTATTAAGAAATGGCTTATGCTAAGTCTTTCTTGCTATGCTTTAAAAGGCACAGAAGAACAAAAGTACTTTGTAACCTTCTAAAATCATTAGCCCAGGAGCTACTCAGGTAATAGAAGCAGAGTGTAAAAATGTTGTGTGGCCTCCAAAACATTTTGCATGCACAAGAAGAGGAACTAAATAATCTACACACTCAATGTACTGCAATAAGCCCAAAACAAATCTGAGTTTGTCACACTGCAACACTGATTTTTTGGTTTGAGAGTTATCTGCAAGCAGAATATGGTTTTCTTGATTGTTGAATAAATTTCTGGTCTGTAGCTCACTCCTGAGCAATACATTACAATTATTAGATATTCTAAGGGCTTGATCTACACGTGGAGTTATGAAAGCGGATTACGCTAAACTGGAACAGGACACTGTAAATTGTTCCACTCACCACTTTAGTGGCCCCAGCATCAGATCATGGTATTACAGGGGTCTTCATCTCCAGCACCCGCTGACCATTTCTTTTGCCCAGAAATGGACTGTCTGGCTACATCTTCCATGCCAGTCTTCCAATCAGCTCACCTCTTTCCAGTTCTGTCTCCTACCAGGGTAACAAAAGTCCAACTAAAAAATCCAGACCAACATCCAAACAGAAGATCCTTCTCCCTTGCTCAGGCTATATTAAAGTTCCCTGCTCTTCACCCCTACTCCCAGGCCCTGAAGAGTTCCCTCTTTGCTCCTTTGTCTGAGGCCTTTTCTTCCTAGCTTGTTTCCTCACAGCTTCCCCTCTCCTGGGACTCTGGAAGCTTCCTCCCAGGGACTCTATGCTTCTCACAGGCCCTATTGTCAGGTCTCCCACAGGAGCCTGACCTGCTCTTTGTGGTCCTCTCAGGCCTGCCTTCAAAAGGCCCCTCCCAGAGAAAAAGAACTCCCCTTGCTCCTCTCTCCTGGGTCTCCTCTCTCACTCAGTTCTCTTCCCTCTCTATATGGTCCACCCTGACCCTTTAACAGCTAGGATCACTAGTTGTATTTAAGTCACACCATCAGGATCAGCTGGGGATAACTGCTATGCCACAGTCAAGGCTGAGCCTGTTTCCCTTAAAGGAAAGATCAGCCAGCCTGTGACAGGGGCTTTTATTCTGGAATAAGAGCATCTGCGCATGGAGTTATTCAGGATTAGCTATTGTGCTTTAAATTCACATCCTACTTTAATCTGAATTAACTTTCAAGTATAGACAACCCAAAGTAATAGCTGCTTAGACTGGCCAAATTTTTTCAGGGGACATTTCTGTTCCCTTGCTACATGAGCATAACTCTTAAAATCAGGTTGCCAATACAAATATGTGCAATTATCAATTTAAACTATTTGCTTCCTGGACATTTCCTGCAGTAGTCACTTACCACTCGCTGTTGCAAGCCAGCGAGCTCATTCAACTGGATATTCAGAGAAGAAAACACAAGGTTGCAAACAGAACAAACTCATTTGTTCAGAAATTTGAATATTCACAAATTTGGGTTTTGATTCCGGTCCCTCCCCTGCAATATTCAACCAGTTCTATGTCAACCAATGAAGGAATCCATTCACTGTGAGAACCAACACTATGAAATAATTTTGCTGATTAAACCAAAAGCCAATGCAAACAAGATTGAATCATGATCCCACTGAAGGCAATGACAAAATTCCTATAGAACTTAAATCATAGAATCACAGGACTGGAAGGGACCCCGAGAGGTCTTCTAGTCCAGTTCTTTGCACTCATGGCAGGACTAAGTATTAACGGACCAGGACTTGGCCTTATGTGCGCCATTGACATTTGGTCATAGCATCACAGTACAAGACTCAATTAACTCATGCACAATGTTTATATGACCCCACTGGAAAGTACTCATCATAGCTGCAAATTCATCAGCTTACAATAAATGTATGAGAAAGAAATCTCAGCACTAGGTCCAGAAGGTCTGAACCTTATTCTACTCAAACTGCTCTTTTAAGGAAAGATTTGAGTTTACAGTGGCAGCAATTTGTTTAGACAAAGAGCACTTACATCCCCAAATAACCCTTCAGAGCACCAGTGGTTTGATGCGACCATGCAGGGCTTTAACTCAAAAGCTTTCTTTCCTCTTGTGGCACGCCACTTCATGAACCAAGCCATCTTGCTTTTAGAGAGTTCCCTCACCCCTCCCTGACCCTCAGAACCAGCAGTTTAAGGTAAATCACCATTAGGGCAGCTGGATGCATGCCAAGAAAGTAAATCTAGTGGCCCCAAAAAGGTGCAATATACAACAAACTGTTCCCAAAGCACTTCACCCAAGTCACTTAATATTTAGAGCAGTTCACTTAATTAAATATATGCAACACAGGACTGGTGGCCTAGACTAGGAAGGAACTAAGTACTGGAACAGAGGAGATATTTGTATGTTGAGGAGAATAAACACGTCTATAAGCATTTCTCGAGTACTTATCACCATAGCAACTCAGTATCTCTCAATCTCTTTAGCTCTAAGTGGGAAAAAAAAGCCATTTTTCTGAAAAACCAAAGTTAGAGTTGTGGAAACTAAGGCATCTTTTACCATCACTGAACACAAGGGAGTTGAGATGATCAGCAGAGCTGACTGGAAAAAAAAAAAAGAAAGAGAGCAGCCACCTGGTCGTCAGTGCATACCTTTATGACCCACTACCTGGTCAACCAGCAAGCCTGAGAGGACGTGGATCTCCTGGACTGGCACCTGTGCCAGGAAAGCCGCTGAAGCTGCTTGCGCCCTGGTCGAGTGGGCCGTGACTGCCAGGGCTGGAACACCTGTGAGATCATAACATGCCTGAATGCAGTCTGTAATCCAGGAGGAGATTTGCTACGCATTTTAGATGAAAATTTGACAAAAATATTTAAATAGAAAACTATAATTTTGAGGAAAGATTTAACAAACAACCTCTCAAAATCTGGAAAATGTTGACCAATTCTAACGTTGAGGAACCCAATGGAAAGGGCCCAGAACGTTCCCTACCATTTCAATCACAGAAGATTTATAGAACTCCTCACCTATTTCAGATGAGCACTCTCAGCCACTCCCTGTCAAGTTCATTAAGAACAGAAAAAATGGCTACCTACCTTTTCGTAACTGTTGTTCTTCGAGATGTGTTGTTCATGTGCATTCTACATTAGGTGGGCGTGTGCTGCGTGCACTAGCATCGGAAACTTTTCCCTTAGCGGTACCCATCGGCCCGGCGGGGCCCCCGCCTGAGCGGCGCTACTGCACCGTGCATATACACCCCCGCTGGCCCGACCCCCACCAGTTCCTCCTTGCTGGTGATTCCAACAGAGGGATAGGAGGGCAGGTGGTGGAACAACACATATCGAAGAATGACAGTTACGAATAGGTAGGTAACCATTTTTTCTTCTTCGAGTGCTTGTTTGCATCCATTCCACATTAGGTGAATCACAAGCTTACCTTCGGAGGAGGGTAGGAGTCACAGAGCAATTGATCGGAGGACTGCCATGCCAACCGCTGCGTCCTCTCAAGCTTGCTGGTTGACCGCGTAGTGGGTCATAAAGGTATGCACTGACAACCAGGTGGCTGCTCTGCAGATCTCCTGGACTGGCACCTGTGCCAGGAAAGCCGCTGTAGCTGCTTGCGCCCTGGTCGAGTGGGCCGTGACTGCTGGGGCTGGAACACCTGCGAGGTCATAACACGCCTGAATGCAGTCCGTAATCCTGGAGAAGATTCACTGCACCAACACCAGGAGGCCTCTCCTCCTTTACACCACGGCGACGAACAACTGCTTGGATTCACAAAAGGGCTTGGTGCGCTCTGAGTAGAACGCCAATGCTCGGCGGACATCCAGGGAGTGCAGACTGTGGTGACCTGGGTCCGCATGGGGTCTTTGAAAAAACACCGGCAGACAAATGTCCTGGCCTAGATGGAATTGTGAGACCACCTCTGGGAGGAACTTAGAGTGTGGGAAGAGCTGCACCTTGCCTTTATGAAATACTGTATATGGCGACTCTGAGGTAAGTGCCCTCTGCTCAGATACCCTTCTGGCCGAAATAATGGCCACCAGGAATGCCACCTTCCAGGAAAGGTAGAGGAGGGAGCAGGTAGCAAGGGGCTCAAACGGGAGCCCCGTGATCTTAGAAAGGACTAAGTTGAGATTCCACAGGGGAACTGGTGGGTGTGAGTAAGGGAATACCCTCTCCAGTCCTTTAAGCAACTGCCCCACCATTGGGTGGGAGAACACTGAGCCCCCTGAAAGCCCCGGGTAGAAGGTGGAGATGGCTGCCAGATGCACTCTAATCGAGGATGGGGCCAGCCCTTGTTGCTTGAGGTGCAGTAGATACTCTAGAATGGTGGGCACCAGAGCCTGGCGTGGCTGGACCTACTGGGACCCACACCAGCACGAGAACCTTTTCCACTTGGCCAGGTAACTTGCCCTAGTAGAGGGCTTCCTACTACCAAGTAGAACCTGATGCACAGGGAGGAAGCACTGGCTCTCCAAAGTGTTCAGTCACAGAGCTTCCACGCCGTCAGATGCAGTGGTTGCAGGTCAGGGTGGAAGAGCTGCCCTTTGTAATAAGGTCCCGGTGTAGGGGCAGAGTTACCAGGGCTTCCACTGATAGCTCCAACAGCGTGGTGAACCAGTGCTGGCGGGGCCAGGTCAGGGCGATGAGGATGACTGCCGCCCTGTCCCTGCGCACCTTGAGCAGGACCTTGTGCACCAGAGGAAACAGGGGGAAGGTGTATTTTAATTCCCCTCCCCACGGGAGAGTGAACACATCTGCTATTGAGCCCGGGCTGCGGCCCTGGAATGAGCAGAACTGCGGGCACTGGGCATTGCCCCTGGCAGCAAACAGGTCTACCTGGGGAAACCCCCACTTGCAGAAGAGTGAATAAATGACACCTGCTCTGAGCGTCCACTCATGTATACAGTACAACCTGCTGAGGTGGTCCACTAGTTCGTTCCACACCCCCAGGAAATGTGATGCCTCGAGGTGAATGGCATGGGCTATGCAGAATTTCCAGAGGAGGAGAGCCTCGTGGCAGAGTGGCGAGGAACGGGCTCAGCTCTGCTTGTTTATGTAAAACATGGCGGTCGTGTTGTCTGTCAGAACTGTCACCCTGTGACAACTCAACGTGGGGTGAAAAGTCTGGCAGGCTAAATGAACTGCCCTGAGCTCTTTCACATTGATATGGAGCAACTACTCTGCTCCCAACCACAACTCCTGAGTCCTGAGGTCTCCTAGGTGAGCACCCCATCTGAGGCCTGATGTGTCCGTCACAAGCATCAGTTCTGGCTGTTGTGCAGCAAAGGGGATGCCTTTGCAAACCACGGTCTGGGACAGCCACCACTGCAGGGAGTCTAATACGCCCCCTGGGGCAGTCACTACCAAGTCCAGGGGGTCCCTGCCTGGGTGGTATACATGGGTGAGCCAAGCCTCCAGCGTCCTGAGTCTCAGTCTGGCATGCTTGACCACATGGGTGCATGCTGCCATGTGGCCCAGCAGCCTCAGGCAGCATCTGGCCGGTGTAGCAGGAAACTGGCAAAGGGAGTTCACTGCTTGCTGGATGGCCAAGAACATGATACTGGGAGGCTCACCTTTGCTTGTACCGCATCTAGGACCACCCCTATGAATTCCACTCTCTGCGTTGGAATGAGGGTGGACTTGGGGACGTTGACCAGGAGCCCAAGCGTGCGGAATAGTCTCAAGGCCACTTGCACGTGGTACCCAACCTCCTCTTTGGCCCGGCCCGCCAGGAGCCAGTCATTGAGGTATGGGTAAACTCGAACCCTCTGCCTCCATAAGAAAGCTGCCACCACCGCCATGCCCGTGGGGCTGCAGCTAGGCCAAACAGGAGAACTTGTGAACTGGTAATGTTCTTCGTTCACAGTGAAGCGCAGGAATTGGCAATGCACCGAGTGGATGGCTGTCAAGGTTTCTTTCCCCACTTTAGAGTACAAATGTGGGGACCTGCATGAACACTTCTAAGCTTAATTACTAGCTTAGATCTGGTAATGCTGCCATCAGCCAGAAAATCAGTGTCTGGCGCACTCCCTGTCCCTCCCCCCTCCAGACTTTCCCCTCCCTGGGTTGCCTTGAGAGGCTTCACCAATTCCCTGGTGAACACAGATTTAAACTCCTTGGATCTTAAAACAAGGAGGAATTAACCATCCCCCCTCCTTCCCCCCACCAATCCCTGGTGAGTTCAGACCCGTCCCCTTGGATCTTAAAACAAGGAAAAATCAATGAGGTTCTTAAAAAGAAAGCTTTTAATTAAAGAAAGAAAAGTAAAAATTATCTCTGTAAAATCAGGATGGAGAATGCTTTACAGAGTACTCAGAGTCATATAGCCCAGAGGAAACCCCTCTAGCCTTAGGTTCAAAGTTACAGCAAACAGAGGCAAAATCCTTCCAGCAAAAAGAAACATTCACAAGTTGAGAAAACAAACATAAGACTAATTCGCCTTGCCTGGCTATTACTTACAATTTTGAAACATGAAAGACTGATTCAGAAAGATTTGGAGAGCCTGGATGTAAGTCTGGTCCCTCTAATCCCAAGAACGAACAACGCCCAAACAAAGAGCACAAACAAAGACTTCCCTCTACCAAGATTTTAAAGTATCTTGTCCCCCTATTGGTCCTCTGGTCAGGTGTTAGCCAGGTTTACTGAGCTTCTTAACCTTTTACAGGTAAAAGTGACATTAACCCTTGACTATCTGTTTATGACAATGGCGATATGAAAGCATGCATCCTTCCTGTTGAGGGCAGTGTACCAGTCCCCCAGATCCAGGGAAGGGATGATAGTGCCGAGAGAGACCATGCGGCATTGGGCTTTGATGAGGAACTTGTTGAGCCCGCACAGGTCCAGAATGAGGAAGTAGCGGGAGTAGAACCCTTTCCCTCTTAGGTCCTTTGGTACCAGCTATACTGCCCCTGCCTCCAGGAGTGCGCGAACCTCGTTTTCCAGGAAGTGATCGTGAGAAAGGTTCCTGGAGAGGGACGGGGAAGGGGGATGGAGGGTAGGCAGGAAGGAGAACTGACGCCAAGAGAGAGGTCTTCGCTACGGCCTTGCCTTCATCCACCAGTGCTGTAAAGTCCTGTTGGGAACTCTGCGGGAGGCTGTCCTTAAACTTCCCCACTGCTGCCCAGGAGTTGAAGTTATGTCTGTTGAGGATGGCCTGTTGGTTAGCAGTCCTCAACTGGAGGCCCCCTGAGGAATACAACTTCCTGCCAAACAGATCCATGTGCATCATTTCCTTGGCCTTAGGGGTCTGGGCCTTTTGAGATTACCAGGGAACACAGGCTTGGGTGGCAAAACAAGAAGTCATACCCCTTTGATGGGGCACACTACTTGCGTTCCACATCTTTGGCTGTTGGGATGCTGGAGGCCGGGGTCTCCCATATAGTCTTATATTTTGACTGTATGGCCTTAATAAGCAGAAGCACTATTCTAGATGGACCTTCTAGGCTCAGGATATTATCCACCATGGGGTCCTCCAGCTCCACCATCTCCTCGGCCTGTAACCCCAAGTTATGAGCAACCTTACACAGCAGCTCTCGGTGGGCTCTGTGGTCTACTGGTGGAGGTCCCGATACCGCTGTGCCTGCTATCATTTCATCCAGGAATGACGAAGAGGTCAGCAGCTGCTCCTCTGACTCCTGCTGGTCCTCTTGGCCCCCCCCTGCCCCAAAGGAGAGTCTTCCATCTCAGGCCCGGGTAGCTGACCCTGGGGCAGCACCAGACTTGATGCTGATTTCTCCAGTCTCCTGCCTGGCAACAGTGCAGACGGTCTGGATGCCGTAGCTTCCCGCATGGAGGATCGTTGGTGCGGGGACCAGGACCAGTGCACCGAGTAGCTGGTCCTGGAGGGAGCCCCTTGCCGCTGGTGGTAGGCCCAGGGGGTGCAGAAAGGCCAGTGTCCTGGGGGTCCCCATTGGGGTTGCCATCCAGCCAGATGTTCTCTGCTGTCTGGTGTCCGGTGTGGGTAACTGTGCCAGATTCTGCCGACGCTGAGCATGAAGGCCATGGCAGTGCCGTCGATCTGTGCTGGCGGGAGGTCGACGAGCAGCTTCTTGCCGATCGGGAACGGGACCGATTCCCCGCTGCTCGTCGGACTGGGACCGGTGACTTTCGGAAGCCTTCGGTGATGGTCAGCTCGCCTTCTCCTGGTGCCGGTCTCTGGAGGGTGTCAGAGAGCGTCGGTCCCTTGCACCAACCTTGTGTGCTGACTCACCACTGGTACCAAAGTTTCCTTCTGCGTAGGGGTAACAGAGTCCGCAGAATCGACGCTTGACTGGGACTAACGCCGGAAGCGATGCCGGGACAGTAACCTCAAATGGCGCACCATTGCTGGCTTTCCCCTCAACGGCACAGGAGGCCCGGGTTCTGGAGGCTTCTCCCTGATCAGGAGAGGGCTCACCGCCGACAACCCAATGAGGTTCTTTGCGACTCAAAAGGTGTCAGGCATGGAGGGTTGATCCATTACTCCCTCAAGCCCATCGTCCTCACTGAGTTCACTTATGACTGGACTCAGGGGGACTTATGGCACTGGTGCTGGTACAATGTCCATCCTGCTTTTTCCAGTGCCCGGGCCCTTAGATGGCGCTGGTGTCCTTTGCGGGGAACATCCGTGCCCTTCTTTTGGTGTGGCCTTGGGCTGCACCGGGGAGGATGAGTGGTGCTGGGGCCTACTTTTCTTGTGCTTGTCTGGCACCGGGTCTCTCGACGACTCCGGGGTACTCTGCACCAAGGAGGCAGGAGCTGGCGTCAGGTGCTCCGGGCCCGATGGCTGCAGAGCTGCCTCCACCAACAACTGCTTCAAGTGAAAGTCTCTCTGTTTTAGGCTTAAACGCCTTGCAAATCTTACACCTGTTTGGTGTGCTTCCCCCAGGCAACGTAGACAGGAGTCGTGGGGGTCACTAACTGGCATAGGCTTGCGGCATGTGGCGCAAGCTTTAAACCTGTGGCCCTGCGGCTTGCCCCACGGTGAGTGCTGGAAGCCTCCAAGCACCTAATCTATCAAGTGTCCACAACAAGAGAATGCTAAAGAACTGACAGCAGCTAAGTACTCTAAAGCTAAGGGATTGCTTCTTCTACGAGAGCAAGAGGTTGTTCCAATGCTGCCACAGATGATAAGAAGACTGGAGGGGGTCGGGCCAGCAGGGGTATATATGCATGGCGCAGCGCTGCTGCGCCGGCAGGGCCCTGCCAGCCTGATGGTTACCACTAAGGGAAAAGTTTCCTACGTTAGTACATGCAGTGCGCACACACCTCATGTGGAATGGACGTGAACAACTCTTGAAGAAGAATCAAAGGTGTCCAGATTCTGGACACCTCAGCTGGATATATCAGAAGAAATCAGCTGCGAGATATAAGTGTAGGTGACAGCATTTAACATTGCTGTTCAGGGGCTTAACTACAGAATAAAGCAAAACATTTGGTTTTCTTTACAGAGCAGTTCAACTCTGCAAAGTGTCTTAGTAAAAATGGCATCACGGGGTTCCAGCTTACCTGTATTTCAGTCATTCCATGTCAAATTTGCTCAGTTTACAAGTAAAAGGTTTTTTTTAAAAAACACTTCAATTGGTAAATTTACACACTTACTCTTGGTTTGGACAGTCAAGATAGATTATTTTTCTCACATCGCCTGTAAAATCCTGTAGGGCAAATTACACTTTCAGTGGCACTTGCATAACCCTACTGTCTCCAAATTACACCAGTTATAATAAAAGTAAAAGCAATTGTACCGATGTAATTGAGGGGCATAGTTTGGAGACAATGAAATTGCACAGGTGTCACTAAGGGCATAACCTGGTGTGCAGAATCTTTCTTTGTGGTGGTGGTGAGTGAGAAGAGAACAGCCTGTCTTGACTGTCAAATCGTATGGTGAGTTTTCAGGACTGACAATGAGAAAAAACAACAACAACAGTGTTTTACTTTCACTGAAAGCAAATTTGATATGCCTGTTAATCATTAGAGCCAATAAACGTGACAAGTTTACAGTCACTTTGCAACATGACAACAAAGGTATAGCATGGGATACAAATAAGAGGCAAACAGTTTGTAATGTAATTTTAGCTATTAAGCAGCCAAGACATAAAAAAAAATCTTATAAAGCTTTATTAAATAAAACAAGTATAAATGGTCATATTTACATTCAAACTGTCAATTTTAAGGAACACCAGCATGTAAGGCACATCTGTATTTATCAAGCACTAGTAAATAAATTACACAAAATCTCACAGAAGGAATACTATTGAACAATGTGGCATTTTCCAGTAGTTCCATGTAAAAAAACCTACATGCCATCGAATTTGTCTGTGTATACATTCATGTCTTTTGAATATTTGCCTGTATAATCTTGCATATTTCATCTATTTCTCACAAGAAGAGCTCAGTGTTTTACTGGCTCTCACTGTAATGACACAATATTATGTTCCTTATAACAGATCAGATCACCTTCACTGAACTACTACTACTTGTTGTTTGACACTTCACAACTAAGGAAATTATTCACAATTGTCCCTCTGACAGTATTACATATATGTAAACAAAGCTTGAAAACAAAGCCCACAGGGTGAAAGAAAATGACCAATATTTCAATTTTAATCATCGAAGGATTTAATATACCACAACTGAGGTAATTTTTCCCTCCTAGGAGCGATATTTTAAAGCTAGGGCTTGAAAACCACTCTCTTCTCATGTTTTAAAATAAATGTGTAAAAATCTCACTCGTGTGTACTTTGTTGGCAGTCTTCTGAAAAGCTCAGCATGTCTGAGCATGTGCAGTGATCTACCTCCCAGTTTAGTAAAGTAGATTCTGATTTTTTTTTTTTTGGTCAATAATGCAGTTTGAGTCATATGGGCCTCTTCTAGCCAATCAAAACTTAAAAAAAAAACCCCAGAACAAAAACTGAAATCATTTACTACCTATGCAATATGCTGCATACACTTATTTTATTACACATAGCTGATATAAGGTAAGCACTCTTTTTACTATTAAGTAAAATATTAATTATACTGTGCCCTGCTTGTACACACCATTAATAGCTAGTAGTAAAAGTCAACATTTTTAGGGTGCCCATATTGTACCAGAGACAAACAGGTTAAACTAACTGACATTCATACTTTGTTTTTATCATATAACGTGCCACTTAGTTCACAATGCAGTAATGGGGGCAGTGGTGATGCATGGAGGCTCAGTGTCTGCTGAGGTACCTATAGTTCTAAAACAATCAATAAAACACACTGTTTGTCATGTTTGTATTAATAGAAAGCCAAAAATAACTGCCTTCACTCAAAAAGATTTGCATACTCCTTTGTAACAGTTCTAGAAATCTTCATTCGTAAATTATGGTTACTCAAGAAAGGCACATGCTTTTTAGCATTCTCGGTCATTCAAGGCAGGAGAGTACAGTAACCATAAATATACTGCAATTGTACCTATGTGGAGGGAGCCATATTTATAATTTTCTGTAAAAAATAAACAGACCAATCTATTCACAGTTATTACAGCATTTCCTATTTTTACTGGCAACTAATGAAGATAAATCACATTGTAAGGCTAAAATATAAGAACACATCAGTGCAATACATTCCTGAGTCTCATGATGATAATACTGGAGCCCAAAGAAAACGTTAGTCCTTTGAAACACAGACTCCTTCACATTTTTGTCTCACATTTTACCTGTTTTACTATTTCCCTTCTTTGAAAACCATGTTAAAAGAAAGTTAATTTCCACAGAAAGCAAATAAAAAAAACCCCTAACACTTAAGCACTTCCTTCTAAATGTATCTTCTAATTGCGTGACGCTTGCAGGAAAGCTAGCTTAGCACAAAGAGAGCTAATTGTCCAGTCATCTTTGTCAACTGACCATAACATAAAAGACACAAGAATGGATTTTATAGGATTGAAAGCATCCCCTTAAAAATTTAAAGAGCATTATGCATTAAAAAAGGTGTTGCACAGTATATTACACCGCATTTTTAAGATGACTTGCATTACACTGGCATTTGAAAGTTTTTTAGCCTAGCTGAGAATTTTCCAGAGTGAAATGATTTTGCTAGCATTGATTCTTTTTCCAGCCCAAGTATATGTCCTGGTGCAGATGAGTCCTGTAGTCTTTCTTTAATGTGAAGCATAACCAGTACTCCATAGCCTGGAGGGAGGACTGTTTTTTCTATCTGAGTACGAAGGACTGAGAGAAGCTGCAGATGAAACAGAAAAACCTACAGTTGTGGAGAAAGAGAGGAAACAATTATATTAAGGGCAGGGAAGCGAGGGAGGAAAAAACCAACAGCTGCTCTTAGATTGGATTAACACTGGAAGGGAGTCTAAGGACTCACTGAAAATAAAGCTCCGCCTTTATATTTTCAGGTACATTTTAATCAAATGAAGATGATGGAACTTCTGTATTTCTTCTCACAAGCAACATGAATTAATGCATTGATAAAACCCCTGAGGCCCACACATTTATTTTATTTCAGTAAATAATGACAGAAACTAATAATCTGGGTTTGTTTTACCTCACTCCGAATACCCCAAAGTCATTCATATGAAGTGAGGCTCCAGTTCAGCAAAATACTCAAGCATGTGCCTAACTATAAGCAAATAGTCCCAACTGAAGTAAATTGGATTATTAATGTACTTATGTGTGTTGCTGGCTCAGGGTCCTACACTGTAATAGGTATTCAGTGACTCCTTTGTAGGACTGTGTGAAATTGATTGATTTTTTTTTTTGTGAAAGTTAATGCGATTTTTTCCAATAATTAAGTTTATGTGGTTATTGACCACCTCATGTTTTGATTCTCCATGGCAGTTCAAGAAACTGAACATTTGTCATGGGCAGGTACCTGGAAACTCAAATTCACACAAAAAGTCACTGCAAGGAAAACAAAGAAATTGGACATTGTTGCAAAAAGTAAAAGAGGAGGATGAGTAGGTGGTGGGGTTTGCAAAACTAATCCTGCTTAGTGGGAGTGAGGGGTTTGTGAATTCTCTTCTCTTCTCAACCAATGACTCACCTTAACATGTTACAAGCAAATTTAGGCCTCTATTGGAAGTAGGTAAATCTCTGTATTACTAGTTAATAGGGAAACGTAAGGTGCATAGTTGCATTCAACTTCACACATCAAGTCCGTGTCAGAAACATTATTAGAATACAAGTCTCTTGACAGCTAGATCTATTTCCCCCAAATAATTTCAAATTGTAGTAAAATTGAACTCTTTGCAAACTCCAAACCAGGCACATGTCAAGAAAAGATTTAGGTACAAAAATGTCACCCAGCTGTAGTGGTTTTACCTACTTTCTGTTTTGTCCAAACAGAATAAACAGCACTTTAGCACCTGAGGTCTCAATTTTGGATAAGTCTGAATGTGCACTAGTTGGAGCTCTGGCCCTAACAGCATCGACAGAATAGTTCTATCAAGTCTGAATTCATTAACTCAGGTGTTTAAATACTTGCTTTTTCTGGTCAAGGGGAAAAAAGGAACAAGGCAAAATGGGAGGCCCTGCAGGTGTAGTGGGAGTAAGAATTTCTTTGGAAATCTGGTAATTGTATTCCCTGTACGTTACCTTCTGTTCTCCGACCCCTGGCATAGTTTAATGATGCTTAGGCCAATTCTTTTTTTCCTTAGATTTTCAGTGGTATGGGAAAGCAGGAGACTACAAAAAGCAAGTGAAAGGCTCATCCAGTTTTCCTTGCACCTGGCTTTCTTAATCACTTGCTTCATCCCAGATCAGATAAGATCTTCCATTTTTTCCAGCAATTTTTTGTAGCTAGAGAAGCTTCCAGCCCTTCTGCACTCTGTTCCCAGGTATCTAATACTGGGACTTTCACTGTAATTGAAGGCAAAGAAGTTTTCTTCTCTGCTCTATGTAGACTATGCAGAGGATGGAAGTTTCCCAGTGCAGTGAGCTGGATACAGTAACTCCCTACTTAACATTGTAGTTATGTTCCTGAAAAATGCGACTTTAAGTGAAATTATGTTAAGCAAATTCAATTTCCCCATAAGAATGAATGTAAATGGGGGGTTAGGTTCCAGATAATTTTTTTTTTTTGCCATATAGTACAGTACTATAGTTGGGAGGTGCCCCTGCCTTACTCCACACAGGCACAGCCCACTGGCACTGGAGACAATGAGGCAGGCAAGGAGGCTGAAGGTGCTGTAGGCTAGGAGAAGCATGTTGCGCAGCAGCAGCTTCCCCTACTCTGCAAGCACCAGGAGCGGGGGGGCTCAAACCTCGACCTGCCCACGCCACCCCTTCCCCGAAGCCCCCACCCTTAATCCGCCTCTTCTTCCTCCCCCCATCCTCATTTACTCCGCAGGCCGCGTCCTTGCTCCTCCCCACTCCCTCCTCTGCCTCTGCCCATGGCAGTCAGCTGGCTTGCAGCGTTCAGGAGGCAGAGGAGGGAGGGGAAGCCTGTGCGCCAAGTCCTCGCTCCTCCGCCCTCCCTCCTGAATGCCACAAACGAGCTGATTGCAGTGGGCAGGAGGCGGAGGAAGGGGAAGGTGCTGATCCACGGGGTCTGCTGGCAGGCAGGAGGTGCTGTGGGGGGGCATAGGGGAGCTGTTAGGGGTGCTGCCAGCTGTGGACAAAGCAGCCAAGCGATGTTCTAGCAAAGCACTGCACAACTTTAAATGGAGCTTGTTCTGTAATTGAGCAGGGACCTAAGATCGAAACAACGTTAAGTGAAAGGCCATTAAATGGAGAGTTACTGTACCTCACAAGATTCATTTAATACATGAAACATTGTAGAAAGTACTGTTGAGATGATCACTAAGAAGTGAAATCCAGGTAATTAATTCTGATTCCTTGCAGGCCCTTGCTCAGACTTTAATAAAGGGTAACGTAATACCAAGGAGGAGGAAAGAAACCCTAAGCACATTTTACTAATTATAACAACATAAGAATTTTGAGTATTTCCCAGTTATGCTGGGATTGATTTCCAAATTAAAGTTAAATAGACTCCCTGCTCATTGTTTTTCTTTTTAAAGACAGGAACATGTCACTACTTTCCATGGGCTTTTCAACAACGGAGCCTGAAGCATTACTAAATCCTTTCTCCCAGCACACTCTTTTGGCTAACCTTCATTCCACCAAGGCTGCTTTACAAATAAACAACCAAACAAATAAATAAATAAAAGATGTGTCTGTTCTGCCACAGAGGGACTGAAATCTCCATTACAGCATAGGAAACTTCACTGAAACTCTCTTAGTGGGATTTTCCAAAGATCATAACTAAGACAAGATGTTAAAAATTTCTCTCTCAATCAAGAGTGAAACTACTGAGAATCAAATAATTCTGATTTTTTCTTATGTTTCTGATCAAACCTAAGTATGTACCTGTGTAACACTGGGATTTCTGATGTGCATGTTACATAAAAGGCAAAGTAACATCCATAGAAGGTACATACTGAGCTATGGGAGTTTTTGTCATTAGATTCCATAGGAGCAGGAACGGGACCTTAGTTTTCTCACTACTGCAGTTATTTCTTCCCTCCCCCAAAATATTTCTTGCAAAATACCATTTAATGATCCTGATTCTAGTCTCCATCACAAAAATGTAAAGCACAAGTATTTCCATTCAGGTCTAAGGAGTCAAAGCAGTATAGGACAGGTGTGTGTGAAATCAGAATCAGGAACACTAAAAGTTGTATACTGCTTAGATGCCAGCCTTGTAATTTATTTCAGGATACAGGGTTCTCTTAGTGCAACCTCCTTGCAATAATTCAGATGCAATACCTAGGGTAACCAATTAATTTTATTTATAACTGGGTAACAGCTGCTTACTGTTATAGCTCTGCTGAGGTGTTGTCCTTGGGGTAAATGCTGGATAAGTGTTCTGTTCTTTTGGGGAGAAAACTGCATGGTAGGCTGAAAGACATTATCAAAAACATTTCAGAGTGGAAACTATTCTTTTAAAAGCACAGCTAAAAATGTTTGAAAGTTAGGAAAATATGACTTCAGGTTTTTACTTCCTTACCTATGATCACAACAGCTGTCCCCGCCAGCAGTGCAAAAAGCGTGAAGAACATTACTTGATAGGAATCAAGGAAGTGTTGGAATAAGCTGGCTCCGTCTGTGGAACCGATTGAAAAGGAGAAATATCACATGATGTTATAAATAGCACTGTATCTTTCTAATCCTCTCTAATGACAACTGGGCTCTTTTCCTAGCTTTTTTTCTATTTCATTTTGAATATTTATTTGTGCAAGATACATTTTATTAGTTTAAATAACATGACTGACTTAGATTACAATGGCAATTTCCACTATAATGTTCAAAATGTGCTTGTCGGTGATAACTCAAAATAGATTGAAATGTCACACACATTGTTCCCACATCAACCCACTAATCAGTTTTGGAAATGCCAAAGCCGTGTTTGAGAGTATGTAAAAATTAAAGGAACAAGTACTGTTGGATACTATAGAATTATGGAATTTATGCCAGCTGGGACGGGCAAGCAGCCGTTAGGAGAGCACATTCCAAAGACAGTAATTGGACTGACCCAGAAAGGGAAATCTGTTCAGCTTCAGCCACAAGGAGCATTTGCGTGCAAACCTTGCTGTCAGAATATTAGTGTTTATCTTACATATCAGACAACTTTTTAAGCTGACTGTTACCCTGGCTCAAATCTAAACCACACTAAGTTCTACACCACCACCCTGAACACTAATGAATGTTGGAGATTTATTATGACACATGAAATATACAGATAGATACACTTACGTCTCATTGGCTCGCTTCTCTCAGCTACATAAATCACTGTCACCGGAACAGTGATCGACTGGTCAGTCACTGGGCTGGATATGGTAAGAGTGGTTGATAAGGACCCCTGGCTTGGAACTCCTGGATCATATACACTCACAGTGTAGATTACATAACTAGGCAGTCCATACGATTTCTCCTTCTCAAAGGCCTTCACCATTGGTGACCCACATTTCACCTGCAAGACAAACATACTGTCCCAACAAGCACTGTGCACACCCTCTTTTCCTGGTTCAATGCCAAAGAGATGCATAAGAATTACTACTCTCTTGGAAGGAAAATTTGCTTCAAAGAGGAGCATATGTTGTAACTATAGAGCTATACCACTAAACTTCCTCAGATTCACTCTCCCGCTCTGCTTGCACAACTATCTGTTGCCTATTTAGTTTGAGTATTGCTGCTGCCAGTTTTGCTACCATCTCTTGCAAGCCTGGAGAAGAGCATGCATGTGAACTCCCCACACAGTAGCACATGAAAGCAATATCATCCTGCCAGGGCATGAAACAAACATGTGAGTGACCATCAGCTAAACACTAAAACTAACTGTACCATTCGGAAACAAAGTGAAAACAGAAAAAAATGTTTTCACTCCCTGCTCCTTACCTGTTGCATAACCTCCAGGGTTACTTGTAATAATACTTTACAATACAATAAATTTAACAGTATATTTCCACATAGAAATGTGATTCTTAATATAAATACAGCCGTACTGGGTCAGACCACAGGTCCATCTAGCCCAGTATCCTGTCTCCTGACAGTGGCCAATGCCAGGTGCCCCAGAGGGAATGAATATAACAGGTAATCATCAAGTGATCCACCCTGTCACTCATTCCCAGCTTCTGGCAAACAGAGACTAGGGACACCATTCCTGCCGATCCTGGCTTCTCAAGTTGGTGGAATCTCTAAGACACAAGAATGTTAACGTTGACTACAGTACTTAAAAGATCCTCCTATCCTTCTACAAATTAATCGTTCTACTGTCGGGTAACATCAATACAATGAGTCAAACACTAAAATGCTTTAAAAAAAAACTTAGCAAGGTTGATGAACACAGATTATTATTATTTTAACATCAGCTCTCAAACTTCATGATGAGTTTCTGCATTTAGTCCCTCGGGTGAGAAGAAAAACTATCCCAAAATAAATCAAATATGGTTTACTTAGCTGGAGAAAATACACACAACTGTATGTGCACAATTACAAAAACTAGTGTTTTAATCTTTCCCCTCTGAAGAGATTATAAACATCTGCAGTTCACACCACAGCAGGTACTATCAGAAGACATTTTTGAATTTTAAAGGTCATGCATGTATCAGTACATAAAACCAGAGAATCATAGCCGTTAGAGATGGCAAAGCATTGAGTCAGTCCACAGAAAGTGCAGCATATGGTCTCAGGACAGATGTTAAACTAGCAAACATGACACTTCATTTTTATCCACAACAAGTCTGTTTGGACCTCTCACAATCGCTACTAAGAATGGATCTAACAATCCACACACATATAACAATGGGCAGCAGGTTACAGCTGGTTGTGACGAGGTGTAGGGGAACTAACTTCTCCCTAGTACATAGGGAGTTAAATTCCAGCTACACTCTTTCTCCTCCCCTTGCATAGGTGCCTAGGGGAAGAATTAGGAGCAGGACTGCTGGAAAGAGAGAATGGCTCTGGGAAGCCTCCATGCTAGCACAGCTACTGGGAGTGCTGGGTGAACCTCAGGTTGAGAAATCTCCCTCCCGTGTTTTGCTCAGGTCCATTTGTTCTGATTTATGCTGAGAAAAAAAAAAGTTTTACCCTGCTGAAAAATCCTGCCAATTACAGCTGCTTGATTTCTTCTGAGCCACCTCATTAATTCACTCCCCACCTCCTGGGGCTATCATCGTACACATACCCTGACTGTATGCTTTTGTTATATTTTTGTAAAGTGCCATGTATATTTACACTATAGGCTACTCTGTGACTTGCATGGCACCTCCACACATGGGAAAGGAAGAGCCCCTCCTTACATACTTGCATAGGCTACCTGGGCCTGGCCACACAGATGAGCAAACATTCCCCAGACCGGGCAGGCACCAGTTCCCATGACAAACTTGTCCGCACCGCTGAGCAGGTTAGGTAGGTAGGTGGTTAGGTAGGTAGTCAGGTAGGTAGGTGGTTAGGTAGGTGTGTGTGTGTGTGTGTGTGTGTGTGTGTGTGTGTGTGTGTGTGTGTGTGTGTGTGTGTGTGTGTGTGTGTGTGGTAATTTGCTATAGGTATAAGCCAGCCATAAATGACTCGTCTCCTGGAGCAAGGGGAAAGCATGGAGGATATTATGCATCAGAGGGATGAGAGAGTCACATTACCTCCTGGAAGTACTCCCAGGGTGAGGAAGTTTACACACTGGCCCCTTGCTCACAAATGCACCCAACAGCTCAATACAGCCTTAAATATGTAATGAGAATTTGCAGTGACATACTCACCTCAAGTTTGTCAAGAATTTCAGTGGCTCCAAATATTTTCACATCAGAACTCATGTAATGGTTACTTAAGAGAATTTCAGTCTGATCAGCATAAAACCCTGGATTGAACGGCACTTCAGCGCTGATCTGCTCTCCAGAGAAATGGCTGCCGCCCTGGAACGAAGCTGTAACTAGGAGAGCAGTTTTGCTCATGCTCAGATGCTTTAGCTGCTTGTCAGTAAGTCTGTGCATTGTGATGGAACAGGTATAGTGTCCTATAAAGATGAAAACAGTTCAACCTTTGTTAATTTACTTGTGTTTCTTTATGGTTTTTCTCTTCACACCCAAGAACGTTCCTTGTGGAAGGGAGACTTCAGAGGGGAATGGAACAAGGGGAAGGCGGTGCCCTGACAAACCACAATGGACAGGGTGTCCCAAGAGTGGGAAAAGGCATGAAAGTGCAGTGAACAAATAAGACCCTAAGATGGGGCCTAGCAATAATTCCCCTGGATACTGAACTAGAAGACTTGCTTTATGTAAAATTGTTCATGTGCCCAGCTGGTTTGAACCACATTTTGAGTGCATGATTTCTGGGAACACTGGATCAAATGCATTATTCCAATCCAAATATAACAACATACACTCTGTTCTCTTCATCCATCTAGCCAAAAACCATCATAAATCAACTTTGTCTGGTATGATTTGTTCTATAGAAATCCATCCTGCATACTGCCTTATTGTGCACTGCTCCATTACTGCTCAGATATTCAGTGATTCCCTACAACCTCTTAAAAGTCATCCCAATTGATGACTAAAGATTAATAAAGTAAATAAATAAAATAATCCCAAAGTGAGCTGAGTGGATATTATCAGTACAAGCTGATTTTCTCATACACGTCAGTTTCCCTGCCATTTTCTCCGCCACTCGTTTTCTATATCACAAGACAGATGCTTTTCTCAAGAAGAATTTGAGGGGGAAGGAGTAACCACACTCTCGCACCTTGGAAGGTTTGGCTGACCATGTGTTTAAACACAGATCTGAAGCAAGGATAAAAACATGCCCCTTTTTTCTGCATAAGCAAACTGCACACATCTTACTCCTGATGGCATACTTTCTGCAGCACTGTGCAACAAAGGTAACCTCCATTATCCAGAGCAGCAGGTCTACTGGACTATCATAAGAATGCTCTCTCCACATAATCTGTGCTTTTTAAAAATCATATTGTGACTCATGTACACCTCTCCTCTGCTCTCACAGTGTTGCCAACTCTCATGATTTTATCGCAAGTCTCACGATGTTTTGGTCTTAAAGCCCCAGCTCCTGATGTCATGGGATCAGAAGAGAATCTTAGCTTTCATTAAAATAAAAGTTTCTAGCTCTCACAGTTGCAGGGGAAAGCCTGAAAACATGGATCCCTAAAATGTTCACAAACTAAATAAAGAACTTCAAATGCATTAGGTTAAAAAAAAACATATAATTTTTAAGCCATTCTTGTGATTTTTGAATCCTTGGGGTTGATGATACTGCAATACCTGCACAAGACAGGGACAGTGAACAGACTGAGAAGATTGGCTTTAGCCCAACACAAGTTATTGGGCTCAATACAGGGTTATCTGGGTGAAATTTAATGGCCTGTGCTATACAGGTCAGACTAGGTGATTTAATGGTCCCATCTGAGCATAAACTCTATGAATCTGAGACTGACTCTACATAGAAGACAAAGGCGTTGGTGCCTGGCAGGGGAAGCAGCTAGGGTAATTGACGTGAATTGTAATTATTTCACCTGTTGATGGGTTAGGCCCTTCCATTGCTGAAGAGGTTCCCAATGTCAGGGTATTTCTTGACACCTGAGTACTCATGCATTCTCAGGTAGCAGTGGTGGCTTGTACTTTTTGTTTTGTCATCTGCAGTTAGCTAACAAACTAAAGCCTTTCCTCATAGAAGCAGGCCAGATACAGTCATCTGTGTCTTTTCCACATCCAGACTAGGCCACTGCAATGCAGGCTAGCTGGGGCTACCTTTATACAATTCAGCTAGAGCAAAATATGGCACCCCACTAGCTTTGTGAAGTGGATCAGCATGAGCACATTATGTTTCTGTTCCACAGATGGCACTCGCTTCCCATCCATTTCAAGCTGCAGTGGAAAGACTCATATGTGTGAAGTTATTCATACGGGTTTGCAGAATCAGGACCTTAATTTGTACCTTTAACCTTTCCGGAAGTGATCTAGGTAGTGGTTTCTTAGCATTAAAGGCTTGAATAATGTGCAGCCTAAAATTCTACCAAGTGCATCATTAAATCACGCAGGGTTGTATCATATAAGATTTCTCAAAACAGCACTATATAGGTAGGAGGACATGTGGAAATTAATGAACCCCGCACTGGTTCTGGACTTGTTTGAAAACATTAAGATCTTGACTGCTATATGGAGCAAACAGTAACAGAGATTATATAAATGTCAGACAACTACACATAAGTAACAAACTAACATTAAAAACCTTTAAGTTACGCTTGGGATCCACTCCTTAATTCTTTATGCATTCAAGACTCCCACTGGCTTGAACAGGGAGTTCTGGATGCACAAGAAATGTTAGAACAAATTGCAGTAGTACTGTAGCTCTGCATTTGCAATCCCAGTTTCTTTCCCCATTTTACCTGAAACTGCATCAAATCCAGGTTCTGCTGTAAAAATATCATGTGCTGGGAAATCAAATGCATCCTTATTAAAATGAAGGTGGCAGCCGATATTGGACTCTGGTTGTAGTTCTTTAATGGCTTCAATCTGAACAGGTGAACAGTCCCCTAAGGGGGGAAAAAACAGGCGTGTAAGATAAAAAGTGCACTTTGCTAACACAAAAGGATGGCTCAACATCATTTCTGAGAGGAAATTTCAAGTCATTTTGCCACCCTCATTATAATCTCAGACATACTATAAAAATGTCTTACAAGTAATGCAGTTGTCTTATCTCACATGTAGCCTGAAAGAGTACGTATACCTGAAAGTTTTATAATGGTAGTTTAGATAAGCAAAAAAGAATTTTTTTGTCAGTCAGTGAGTCATATTAAATCATAGATTTCAGCACATTTATACTTTTTTTCTATAGCTTGTACCTCACAAGTTAGGCAAACTCTGAAAGTCCCACTAAAAGGTATTTTTCAGTAGTTGTTCAAGAGGAAAAATGATGTAACTTATTATTCGATTTGAACAGGCAAACAGTTCACACAAAATTATACTAAAAATATAATTTCAACAAGTGCTGAATGTTAAGACTGTTCAATATTAACAAAAAGGCACTGTGATTAAATCAAGTATGGCTTATTAATCAGAAGATAAAATATGATATTTAATGTCACTTGTAAAGTGGTTCTAAAAACAAATATTTTTGGTGCAATTGTCAAGCACAGTAATGGTGAGCATAAGCATGCTTAATGCTAAATATATTACTTTAAAAAGTCAATTACATTCTAACAGTGAACCAATCAAGTTGTTGGTTGACTACTAGCTCCTTTTCATCCACAAGAAAAACAGACACACAAATTTATTGATCTCTTTGGTTTCAAAAATCATGATAGTATCCATAATTCACAAAAATAATGAATCAAAGTAGTTCCAAAAGAGCTCTGTACAAAAGTGTTAACAGAAGGTCCATACTACTCCATGTCCATTGCATGAAAAACAAAAACCCAATTTAAAAAAAACAAATTTCAAGCCTGGAACTTCTGAAAACAAACACTTGCTTTGCCTTCAGATATATCTGCAGAAAAATGATGATCTGGGTCTGACTTGACCTTTATCAAGATAAAGCAAACTTTACAAGCATTTCTGCTTTCTCTAAGTACAGAAGAACAAATTTTCAAATGACAGCATTCCCATTAAAGCTGAAAATTGGGTTTTTGCAGTTGTGCCAATTGGTGCTCAGTTAAAAATCTTTCTGGAGTATCCTAAAATATTCTGTTTGCATCTGAAGAGAAGCTGCAACCATTCAGTATTTAAATAGAAGAAACCGGAGTGATTTTAAAATTTGTTAGGCAAATAAGGACAAAACTGCAAATTGGATGGCTCAGGGAACCGGTAATTAGATACAGAGCCTTTCTTCACTAGGTTTCCCATTCAAATCCAGTCTGTCAACACTGACTGAAAGGCTTCTGACATGGCCTGTGAGAGTTAAGTGATAGCATCATTCCATGTGCTAGCAGAAAAGTGTCTAGATCACAAAGAGATATCAAGAACTGAACAGGCCTGGAGACTAATCTGTTCTCTCACTCTGAAAGTGGTTCCTCCCACACAAATTTGAGATAATGTATAGAAGGCTTGAAGTCTGTGCTGTATCTATCCTGCAGAAAGAGGGAGTTGGCCTGCAAGGCCCTGACTCTGGTACAGGTCATGGGCACTAAATACAAGCAGACTATATTTTAATGGCCTATGACAATTAATGTGACAGTCAGGTTCAAGTACACTTTCCTTGTACATCTTTTTTCCTTCATTTGTTGCGAGCAAAGGGGAAAATTACACTAGTTTTATTTCTGAAACCTCACCCATTTATTTAATTTGAAAATTCAAAATTTTAAACAGCCTTCGAACAGCTGGTTGAAAAGTGGGGGGATTGTTATTTTCATTATTATTCTTTTTTGCTAAAACCACTGAAATTCTCTCCATTTTTATCCCCAAACTGTGAACATTTTAAAAATCAGCTCTACTGATCAACTTTGTCAACATTTTTCCTTTTTGGAAACCCAAAGGTTAAATCTCTTAGGAAAGTTGATGAAAATTCACTGAGCTATTTTGAGTTCGTTAACTGAAAATATTTTAAAACCCATACTTAAACAATGGCTCAAATTCCTCCACCACCCTCAAAAAAATACAGAATGATTCCTGTACACGTATTACAAATCAGTCATTTGTATGAAAGAGTGTTTTAGAGATGCTTATATTACACCTGTACCCTGCTATAATGCCACCCAATATAACACAAATTTGGATACAACACAGTAAAGCAGCGCTCCAGGGGGACAGGGCTGCACGCTCCCACGGATCAAATCAAGTTCGATATAACGCGGTTTCACCTATAATTGGTAAGATTTTTTGGCTCCCGAGGACAGTTCAAAAAATAAATTCATCTCTTTTTCCATGTGTCTGATGAAGTGGGTATTCATCCACAAAAGTTTACGCTCCAATACTTCTGTTAGTCTATAACAGGGGTTTTCAAACTGAGGGTTGAGACCCCTCAGGTGGTCATGAGGTTATTACATGGGGGGAGTCGCAAGCTGTCAGCCTCCACCCCAAATCTTGCTTTGCCTCCAGCATTTATAATAGTGTTAAATATATAAAAAAGTATTTTTAATGTATTGGGGGGGGGTCACACTCAGAGGCTTGCTATGTGAAAGGGGTCACCAGTACAAAAGTCTGAGAACCCCTGGTCTATAAGGTGCCACAGGACTCTTTGTCGCTTTTTACAGATTCAGACTAACAGGGCTACCCCTCTGATACTATCTTTTTCCATTGTAAACATATCAGAACTTTGTTCTGAGTTCCTTGTGGTTGTGGCAGTATTGTGGCTCAAAGCACTAAGAGTACATCTACATTGAGTAAAACCGCCACAGCAGTGAGTCTCAGAGCGGGAGTTAAAAATAGCCACACATATATTCCTGCTTGGATTCTGAAACCCAGCCAGGGTTCTGAGACTCATTGCCATAGGCTTTTGGGTTTTTTTAGTATAGTCATATACTGAGGCCTTAAAATCATTATGAAGAGCTCACAGCATAGGACAGCAGAACTCCCATATTAACAGCTGGACAGCTCCTTGGCCACAAAAGAATCACATTCTGACTTCCTGAGAGTATGTGGCAATACTGGCATCACAATGGTGTATCACTATATGATGATGCCCCACTGCAATTCAGTATCTTCACACTATGCAACCTCCTGGCTCAATTCACCACACAGTGTTGTGAACATCTCACTCACATAACACAGTTGTGAGAGCATCAGGGAGTCTCAGCTCTTGCTGCCCCATCTTTCATGGCTATTGGGAGGGAAAAGTTGGGCTTTTTCTCCCCTGCCTCTTGGTTCTAGCCCAGCTGCTCGAAAGCTCTCACTGGCTGTCCATTCCCCCATCACTGGGTGTGGTGACTCAGGAGCATGCCCATGATCTTCTCACTCTGAGATTTTGGCAGGGAAAGGGAAAAGCCAGTAAGTCCCTACAAACTCACAACATGACCATGACTCCCGCCACATAACTTGCGAGGCAGTGGTGAAGCACTAGTGCAGGCTCCTTTCTTGCTGCACTCCTAGATGCTAGAGGAGAGACAGTGCATCATGCATGTGTGGTTAAGTAATGAACAGGCAAGCAGGAGAAGATTCAGCACAGTACCTTTCAAATTTTTGCTTCTGTCCCCAGTTGTAACTAAAACTTTTGAAGCTGGAACTCCTTGTAAGTTTGTTTTCACTCCAGTTACATGCATTGCTATAATCCTTTGAGGAATACTGATCAATACCTAAAAAAAAGACACCGAAGAACCCTGTTACACAAGACTGTTAAATGAACACAAATTAAGGCAGGAATGGATTTTAGTAAGTCAAAAATGGATACTCCTCTCTCTCACACACACCAGACAAAAGATGCTTTTTTTTTTTAAGAAAAGCTGCATTTCTCTAATTTTAGAAGTTGCTCTTTTAGGCAACTTAAGTTAGAAAAACATTTTACTATTTCTATTAATCCCTCATAAATCAGCACAAAAACAGGCACAAAAAAGCTGGATTTAATTTAATTAAAAATAATGTCTGGTGCTCTTATGTCTGCTGATACTGTGATTTCAGTGTAGACAGAACTATTTCACTGAAGATCAAATAAATGCAATTCCCTTTAAATTCAGTAATACCGACTGGCTGATGTACAGTACATATGGTACCATATGAAAAAAAATTCTGGTTGGTATCTCATTCAAACAGTGAAACTTCATTCAGAAAAGCAGAGCCTTAATCCAGTGTTTCTCAAACTGGGGTCGCTGTTTGTGCAGGGAAAGCCCCTGGTGGGCCGGGCCGTTTGTTTACCTGCCCTGTTTGCCACTGCAGGCCAATGGCAGCTGCTGGAAGCGCCGCGGGCCAAGGGACGTACTGGCTGCTGCTTCCAACCGCTCCCATTGGCTCAGAGCAGCGATTTGCGGCCAGTGGGAGCTGCAATCGGCTGGACCTGCGGATGGGGCAGGTAAACAAACCAGCCTGGCCCACCAGGGGCTTTCACTACACAAGCGGCAACCCCTGTTTGAGATACACTGCCTTAACCAAAAGTTGTTCAGCATCTGAAACCAACCTAGTCAAGCAAAGAAATGAAGTGTGCCATATAAAAATAATGCAGGCTCAAAATACAAACTATTAAGTTTAATTGCCTTCTTAAACACAAAATATAACCATGATGTCTTTGGAAGTACACCAAACGTTTTCCCCATCAATTCATTTTCTGCTCAAGATAAACAGTACAGATATAGGAACAAATTTATACATTTCCAAGAAAAAAAATTAAATAAGGACAGTAACAGAAGCTTAACATTAACTGTAGGTAGAAATATGTTCTCAACAGACAGCAAACAAACCTCAACAGCACTAGTGGAAGTTAAAAGTCTCTCACCTCCCTGTATGTTTTAAGTAGTCCAGGAATCTCATAATAAACAGTGACAACTCCTGAATCCCTTGCCACAGCTACACCTGTCCTTGGGTCAACCTGAAGAACACTGCTCAGTGAAGAGCTCCAGACTCCTGACAAGCCTATGAGAAAAGACTATTTGTAAATTAACTGCTTAACAGGGTTCCCATATGCTAGCCATGTGTGTTTTCAAACTGGAGTATGTTATCTATAGTGTGACAAAGTTCCTCCTCTACCTTGGTGGGTCCTGCCCTTATTGGCGGATTTGCTCGCCTCAGTGATCTTCCCCTCTGGTGGAACCCACAGTCTGGGTCAACTCCTCTTGTGTTTGATCAGGAGTTGGGAGGTTTGAGGGGAACCCGGGCCTGCGCTCTACTCTGGGTTCCAGCCCAGGGCCCTGTGGATTGCAGCTGTCTATAGTGCCTCCTGTAACAGCTGCATGACAGCTACAACTCCCTGGGCTACTTCCCCATGGCCTCCTCCAAACACCTTCTTTATCCTCACCACAGGACCTTCCTCCTGGTGTCTGATAACTCTTGTACTCCTCAATCCTCCAGCAGCACACTCTCTCACTCTCAGCTCCTTGCACCTCTTGTTCCCAGCTCCTCACACACACATCACAAACTGAAGTGAGGTCCTTTTTAAACCCAGGTGTGCTGATTAGCCTGCCTTAATTGATTCTAGCAGCTTCTTGACTGGCTGCAGATGTTCTAATCAGCCTGTCTGCCTTGTTTCCAGAAAATTCCTGATTGTTCTGGAACCTTCTCTGTTACCTTACCCAGGGAAAGGGGACCTACTTAACCTAGGGCTAATATATCTGCCTTCTATCACTCTTCTGTAGCCATCTGGCCTGACCCTGTAACAATAGGTACCCACCATTATATGCACCAATTCTCACCACTCTGTGTGCGTGTGCGCATATTATCAGCTATGCTATCCGATGTGTGGGGGCTAGATTCTGAGGTCCTTGCCTCAGAGTCACATTCTGCTCTCAGTTACACCAGCAGAAATTCCACTCTTGTAAAAATCCCATTAAGGCCAAAGAACTAATTAAAGGATTGAGTAAAGGCCTCAAGACTGTGTCTTTGTAGTATTATCCCTGTTCATTTTTTTAACTAAGCCTTTTCCAGAATGTTTTATATTTTAGGAACAATTGAATTGGAAACTGCAGATGTTTGATGCCCAAGAGCTCAACACAAGTGAAATTTTTGAAAGCTGCAGTTGATCAAACTTATTTGTGGTGTTCAAAAGAATATCGAGTGTCATTTGATTCTGATCATCATCATAAATAATGTATTTAGTTTCCCTAGACTGTCACAATGCATAGCACTACAAAGTTTCCATGGTAATTCAGAGCCAGCATTGAAATGCATTTAAACAGCTAGTGTTTCTTACCTTCTTGATTTATCAGTGTAGTACTAAAACAGACGACATCACCTACTACCATGTCTCTGAGCTCTGGGAAAATGGCATGTTGCACAGGAAGAGGGACATAATCTGCAATTCCACTGTGCTCTGTATCCCAAACCATAAGCAAAGTCAAGCCTACATTTACAGTTCGAATTACAAATGTGTTGTTCGTGGTTCCTTTCCCAATCTGCACAAAATCATCTCTGTAAATAAAAGGAAAAAAATGCTTTGGTTTTCAGAAAATTCTGCTATTCCCTTTACTCTCCTCCTGTCTGATAGGTATTTATTCAGTTTTTAAAAAACTTCTCACTTTGCCTGACTCCTTTTTTGCCTGCCTCTACTTTCACTTTTGCACAGAGGAAAGGAGGAATAAAATGAAACTCTATGAATGGG